>NW_028261390.1:13653530-13728530 GCF_051295495.1 Thamnophis sirtalis
CTTTAATCGGGCGCGCTTTAGTGGACCGCGGTTTTGTCGTGCCACAGATTTTTTGCACCACGGAGGCTTCAGGGAAGCTCCTGAAGCCTCTGGAGGGCTTCCGGGGTGGGCGGGGGAGGCTGTTTTCACCCTCCGCAGGCTCCTATAAAGCCTCTGGAACCTGGGGAGGGTGAAAAAAGCATGGGGGGGAGTGCTGGTCATGCACGCATGCGCACTGGGAGTCGTGCACATTGCATTATGGCACGCCCATGCATGACCCCCCCCTGTGCTCCCCCCCCCGCTTTTGACACGCGAGCCAAAAAAGATTCACTTCCCCCCCGCTTTTGACACGCGAACCAAAAAAGATTAGCCATCACTGCCTTAGGCTGTTTGGATATTGCTAGCATTGATTTTTAAGTTTAATTATTTTTCTATCCTTGTACAGTTATTCGAAAGAATACTGATTTTATGTAAATGTCATCTAAAAATTGCTAATGGTTCACTGGGGACGACGACACACAAAGTGTTTTGTGTACTTTCATTTCTTATTGATTTGCATTAAGCCATCGTCATGTTGCGTTCAGGCTTCACTCTCACTGTCTTTCAGCATATAATCCTTTGTTAATCATACTTGGCAATTAAATGTACTTTTGAAAAGACAAAAACGCTCATTAATTTTTCCTCTTTAGGTGCTTTCAAAATGATCACCCACAATGGGCCTGATCAAAATCAACCTGGCTTTCTTAGACACAAAAATCACACACAATTAAGAGTACTTTTGAAACACTGTCAGAGAAATTAATGAATCAAACCATGCAGTTAAGCCACTATTTTGTCTCTATCCGACTAGAAAAAAAAAAAAGAAGGAAAGTGGCTCGGAGATCAGATCCGTTAGCTAAATAATTTGTATGAATTGCTGAAACTGGTAAGAACAATAGCGTTAATAAAATTAGCATCTCTAACCCACTCATTGGCTTTTGTCTGCTGTTATAAAAAAGAAGAAGAAAAACTTTTTGATTTTTTTTAAAAAACATTCAAAAATAAAACAAAAAGGCAACATGACCTTTTTAAAATAACTGTAGGAGCAACCTGGTCTGCAAAATACCTTCATTCTGATAAGAATAAAAACATTGTATTAAAAATTCACCCAAACCAATGTTTCTTGGGCTTTTCAAGACTGTAGAACAGGGATGTCAAACTCGAGGCCCGGGAGCCAGATCCGGCCTATGGGGTGCTTAAATCAGGCCTGCGGGGCCGCCTTGGAAACAATGAAGAACCAGCCTGCAGTTCCTCTGCTGGCAAAAAAAAGAGTTGAGGAGGGGCTGTGTGTGTGTCCCTTCCAAGGTCCATTTTCGGTGGGAGAGGTTTGCAGGAGGCCATCGCAGCTGAAACGGAACTTGTGAGAACTGCAGGCGGCACTCCCAAGCTCTGTTTTTATTGGCAGAAGGTTGCAGGAGGTGGTAACAGCAGAAAACAGAGCTCAGGAGCCCATTTTTACTGGCAGAGTGCTCAGGCCGCCACAGGCGCCCCTGACACAACTAACGTCGAGCTGGCCACGCCCGCCCCAGGTCAAACACCACCCTGATGCAGCCCTCAATGAAATTGAGTTTGACACCCCTGCTATAGAATATGAAAGTTTATATAGATAGAGGCTATTATTGAAATACTTGATCGTGTTTAAAACTAAAACAGCCATTATGTCCATAATTTCATTTTAATGAGCATAGGTCTGGTGTAATCTAAAGCAGAGTTGTGTAAGAAGTGAAAAGGTAGCCCAGCTTTGAATCCCTGATAAAGGGGAGATTGCTGAAAGGAAAGTCTCCCTGAAACTTTGCAGTGTTTGTGTAGTAGTTCCGTAGTGAGTACATTAGTCTGGTGAGATTCCTGCCAATATCCCAGAAGGAACAAATATAATACACTGATCAGCTCCTTAAGTCATCTCTGGTTTCTTGCACCAACATTAGGATAATTTTTATTGGACTCCTCACATGGGATGACATAACCCCCTTACAACCTGCCTCACTGAGTAGAACAGGTAATCCCACTTAGTCAGGTTTTCTTACCTGGAAAAAAGCACAAAACAAAAATCAGATAGGATTACACTTGGTTGTTGTTTGAATGGGAAACTGCCAGCAGATATACAAAAGATGTTGACCAGACAGGAAAGCTGTCAGAGTTTTGACAGCGTGACTATTATTGTGAGATAGCCCAGGAGTAAAACACAGCACACAGCACACAGCACACAGAGTCTTAATATAGTTAATAGTGGTTTATATACAAATATATACAAACATACACGTGGAGATAAAAATTCCTTACCACTCGTCTCGGACAAAAGGAGAGAAATGAAATACACAATGAGAGAGAAAAACAGCCTCTAATGATATATCTCTCTCCCTCTCTCTCTCTCTCTCTCTCTCCCTCTCCCTCTCTCTCTCTCTCTCTCTCTCTCTCTCTCTCTCTCTCTCTCTCTCACACACACACACACACACACACACAAACAAACTTGTGTGGACCTCCCATCAGAGTCTTAAAAAGATTATACCATAGCTGCAATGAATTAGCCTCATTGCATCAGCCTTGCCTTACATTGCATCACCTTACAATTTACAGCTTACAAGCTTTCATCAGCTGGCAGCTATTAAATCCTCAGTACCTTGACCAAAGCTATTCTATGCATTGTCTCAAAGGTGCTTTTTTTCAAGAGGCAACTGGACTTTCTGGTTTTTCTTTGGAGACGTTTCGCTTCCCATCCAAGAAGCGAAACGTCTTCAAAGAAAAGCCAGAAAGTCCAGTTGCTTCTTGAAAAAAAGCACCTTTGGGATAACCATGAAGTGGATGACTGAGAATCTCCGTAGATATTTATCCTATGCATTATTGCACAAAGTCTTTCTACCTAGGATTACTTTCCATTAGGGCAGTGGTCCCCAACCTTTTTATCGCCGCGGACCAGTCAGCCTTTGATAATTTTACCGTGGCCCGCTGAGCGCGCGCAGGGGTGGGGGGGGCGTTGTTCGTGACGGCCCAGGAGCCTTTGCGCTGCAGCGATCATGGCCCCCGGCCGCTGCGCGGCCCGGTGCCAGGTACTCCACAGCCCGGCACCGGTCCGCGGACCGGGGGTTGGGGACCACTGCATTAGGGTCACCAAAGAGGTGACCATCTAAGTTTCTGCTGGCATCTAGAATGTTTACAAAACTGGAGTCTTGAAAAACACACCTTCCTCCTCCTATTTTTGCCATAGAAATTATCCTACAAGGCGGGTTGCGCTGAGAAAAGACCAAAATCACCTAGTTGGCTTTCATGTCTAAGGTGGGATTAGAACTCACAGTCTCCTGCTTTCTACCTTAGAACTTTTTACGGCATTTATATGTTAACTGTATTCTGCAGTATGTTGGCTTGACAGCCAATAAACACAGGTTTATTGTCGTATGAGACACGGTGGCGCAGTGGTTAGAATGCAGTATTGCAGGTTACTTCTCTTGACTGCTTGCAGTTTGGCGGTTCAGTTCTCATCGGCTCAAAGTTGACTCAGCCTTCTATCTTTCTGAGGTCAGTAAAATGACAACCCAGATTGTTGGGGGCAATAGGCTGACTCTGTAAACTGCTTATAGAGGGCTGCAATGCCCTTTGAAGTGCTATATTAAGTGCTACTGCTATATAGTATTCGAACTGAATACATGCTGAACCTCAGATTTAATTAGACGTCTTCCAAAATTCTGCATTCTGTTCTGGATATTTCATATATTTCATTTTAAGGTGATATTCATAAATCACCAGGCTAAACTGACTCCCAGTGGCAATGAGCAATGGCCCTCTTGTGATTCTTCCCTTCAATCTGAGGGATCAGAAAATTCAAGGTGGCAGGGATGAGTAAAGAATTGATGCTCCAATCTGTTTTCTACATGCACATGCACCAAATATATCAATGGCGGAGCTTCTACTGTGTTATCAACATTTTCACCACCTCACTTACCGTCATGTCCCTGCTTTGCTGTATGTAAAAAATGAAAGAGCAAATAACGCTCTCTTTATTTTTAAAGGAGGAATGCTTTTGTCTAATGAAGCCTTCTTCGTGTCATTTGCATGTGGATTCTCTGTATTGCTTACCTTCCTGGGCACCAAAACCTTATTATGTAATTTAGCCTGAGCGACACAATCTTATATGCAAATATTTATTTTGCTTCTCATAGCCTTGACCGCTTCACTTCATTAATTTAATTCTCTTAAGATGTGTGTACCCTTTCAAGTACTATCAAACTATTTCAACGTGAGAGTCCTTCATTTACTTGATGATGGCAACCATCAAAGGTGCTTCAAATGCCACTTACTTGATCTCAATCACATCGATTTATGAATATTATCTTGATATTAAATATCCAGAACAGAATGCAGTATTTTGGGGGATATCTGACTAAATCTGAAGTTCAGCATATGTTCAGTTTGAATTCTACCCTGTTTCCCTGAAAACAAGACCTCCCCGGATAATAAGCCCAGTTGGACTCTTGAGCGCATGTGCTAAAATAAGGCCTCCCTGAAAATAAGCCCTCCCCGAAAACATTGCAACACAGCAGCAGCCATGAGGTGACTATGTTCGCTGACTCCACCTCAAAAATAATAAGACCTCCCCAAAAATAAGACAAAGTGCTTATTTTGGGGGTCAAAAGAAAATAAGACCCTGTCTTATTTTCGGGAAAACATAGTATATGACAATAAACCTGTGTTTATTGGCTGTGAAGTCAATGTACCGCATAGTACAGTTAGCAAATAAATGCTGTAAACAATTAGATTCTTGATTATTGGCAGTTCACTCCATTCTATCAAGAACATGCTGTATTTTTCAGACTATAAGATGCACCAGAGTATAAAATGCACCAAGGTTTTGAAGAGGTAAATTTCAACAAAAAAATGCACTCTGCAGGCCTCCCAAACCCTCTGCATGCCTCATTTTTTGTGGGTGTTTGAGAGGCCTGCAAAGTACTCCTGGAGGCTGGGGGGGGGGGCAGAAATGAACAAAAATGGCCCTTTTTTGCAAAAACATGTCTTTTTTTGAAAAATAAGGGGCACACATATGCTTTGGGAGGCTTCCAGAGTGCTCCTGGGGGCTGGGGGGCAAAAACAGGCAAAAAAATGCCCCACTTTTTGCTTGTTTTTGCCCTCTCCAGCCCCCAGGAGCACTCTGGAAGCCTCCTAAAGGCTATGCACGTCCATTTTTGCAAAGGGGGCAGGGTTTTGGGAAGCCAAAAATGCTGTATTCAGGGTATAAGATGCACCTTCTTTTTTGGGGGAAAAAGCAGAACATCCAGATTCACCCACAGTTTTGTTCCCTACAGTATCAACCTTGTGAACTCCTTTTCCATTATGGATTAATATTTACATTTATTTATATGTTAGGGCAGGAGTATCAAACTTGATTTCATTGAGGGCCGCATCCGGGTTGTGTTTGACCTCAGGGTGGGGGGGGCCTGGGGGAGCATGACCAGCGTGAGTGTGGCCAGCTCATCATCACTTATGTCAGGGGCGCCTTTGGTGGTCTGACAGTCAAAATAGGCTCCAAAGCTCCTTTTTCTGCTGTGACGGCCTCCTGCAATCACCATCATAATCTTTTAATGACCCCATAATCGGTTGTGGGGTGGAATCTGGGAAACTGAATGGAGCTGAGTATTTACTAGCCGGATGCCTTTCCTGTCACCAATGCAGAGTTATATTCAGCAGATATATTCTCAAAGTGCCCAGAGAGAGAAATATATGCCTTTACCTAGGATTGAACTCACAGCCTCCTGATTGTGAGGCGAGAGCTCCCCCTCTAGGCCACCGCACCACCCTAGCCTCCTTTTACTATATATTGAGTTTATCGACCATACGGCACAAGTTTCTACCTCTATGGATCTTTTTTTTTTACCCGGACAGTTTTTTCTCATGCAAGGCTATTTTGCCAATGCAGTGAGCCTATTGTTAAAAATTTGTGTGTGAATGTATTTATGTCCAGAGAGAAACTCTATGTTGGAATACAAACCTCTTGTGATTCAGATAGTCTATTGTTGGGTTTATATAAATTATGACATTATATGGTGATTCTGGTGAAATATCAGCTAAAAAAAGTTAGAACTCCACTTTCTTTTCCCCCTTGGAGCTGTAATTCTGCCTTTCGGTTCTGCATGCATAAAAATAATTATGGCTAGGAAAAAAAATGTGCCCAAGGGACCCCATTGTTTCTTGAATAAGCTGAACCTGCGGAGTCAGCTCTGGAAAAAAACAGGAATGTAGCTTTTTTTATGAGTTTTGCTGAAGATCGGCAGTTTGGTATCTCAGTTTCTTCAGGTCAGGGTTTTAGATTTCGTTAAATGTTATTTGTAGGTTACTTTTAAATTAGTTCTGTTTGTTTCATTGAATGTGTAATTCTCCTTCTCCCCCAAGTGGGTTGCAAAAATGAATTTGTACTGTATAAATGCAGAATATGTGTGCCACGCATAGAAGAAAATTCAATATTGAACTCATGCATACGGTAAAAAAAAAAAACCCTAGTAGAATAGCAATGCCTCCGTCCGCACAATTTGAGTAATTTCTTTCTTCAAAAAAGGTGTTGGACATTGTTTTTGCAATGTTTTTTTTTTTTTACCATCGGCATTCAATTTGACAAAATAAATAAATTGCTTTCGAGGATTCCGTTGCTCTGGTCTCAGAAAACTGACCCTTGATAAAAGCTCTCTTGGTAGAGTGCAAAAAGATTGCACCATCTGATCTCAAACTGCTTCACTGAATTATTGTGGGGGAAAACTGGAAGGAAAGGGTATACAGTATGTCTGACCACCCTGGTTTTGGAAATAGCAAATAGGGATGGGCTTCAAAAATTTCAGCAACAGGTTCTCTGCCTGGTTGCTGGGTGGGCGTGGCCATGGTGGGAGTGGCCTAGTCGGCCTCCTGCACCATGGTGGTGTGTATGTATTTGTCTCTGTGTGTGTGTGTTTTCGCCTTCCTCAGGCTCTGGTGGCTTTCCTCAAGCCTCTGGGAGGGCAAAAACTGCCTCCCACAGCTCTTCCTTCCAGGAGGCCCATTTTTCTCCCTCCCCGAACCTCTTCACAGGCCCCTGCACTTACCTCATATCCAAAGCGGGCCGGGTGGAGACTCCTGGGAGGGGTGAGGTGGGGCAGGAGGGGTGGGGTGAGGTGGGCAGGGCCAGCCACGGGTGGGATTTGGAGGTTCTCCAAACTGGCCATAATGGGAACCTGGGAGAACCTATAGCAGCCCACCTCGGAATGCAAATGAATCACACAAATTTCTATAAGTAGATCCTGTGCTGGAATCTTAAGTCAGCACTAGACAATCTGTGTGTCCTGTTGGGTCAACATTTCAGAGATACTTGCTGAGAAACAGAATGACCACAAGTGGGCAAAAATTATTGGAAAGTGGGAGTGACTTCCAATTTCCTGCTGTCTTCCCCAATGTTTTTTTTTGGGGGGGGGGATGCTGGCAGGGAGTGTTTGATATTATGATCGTGTAACCCAGTGTTTCTCAACCTTGGCAACTTGAAGACGTCCGGACTTCAACTCCCAGAATTCCCCAGCCAGCGAATGCTGGCTGGGGGATTCTGGGAGTTGAAGTCCGGACATCTTCAAGTTGCCAAGGTTGAGAAACACTGGTGTAACCATAACAGTGTGGGGGCATCCCAGTGTGGCGGTGCTGAAGTAACCACAGCTTTGTTAAATTTCATTCCAACAGGAATAATGGAGCCTGGATTTTGGGCATGTTCTTTAAGAAAGACCATTTATGAACTACATTGAGTCAAGAATTATTGCCCGGCGATGCACCGTTTTGCCCAGTTGAAGGTTACAAACGTAACCAGGAGAATTTTATTAGTATAATGATTCCATTCGCAACCTCTGCTTTCCTACACAAATATATTCTGATGCACTTTGAAACTCGGAACCTGTATAGAATTTTGCAGTGGACTATCTTAGAAGATAATAGCTATCAGACTAGCATTCTAAAACAGGAGTTTTCCATTTTTTTAGGTTGTGCTTTGAGGAGTCCTCTCTTTATGCTGTCCTTCTCCTGTGTAGTCTCCAGGGGATTAACAGTGCTTTCTCTATGGATAGATTTGTCCACGGGGTTACAGTGATTGTATACAATTATTTAGCTGCCAAAAGCTCTTAAGCGATAACTTGAGGCATAGAGAGAAACCCCCTCTTCTAAAAAAGCATAGATTGCATTGGGATTTCAATATAGGTTATAAAAACCAAATTTGTGGAATTAAAAAAAATGTCACAGCGTAATCGTTATATTAGAATTGGCAGATGTACGACTGGGGAAATCTTGTGTCATTCAGTGAAAGAGCTTCGTGAAAATATTGTTTGGTACTCTGCATTAATTCAAACCCCAAGCTAGCTGTGCAGCTCCTTTGAAAGTATGCCATCTCAGTCTAGTTTATCTCTTTAAGATTTTTTTTATGGGAATATTAAAAAGAGGCAAAGCAGTGTACGCAGATAAATGCCATAAAAATGAGTAATCGCCATGGCAAACCAGAATATGAAAAGCTCTAACATAATGTTAATTTCTTCAGTGGGAAATAAAGAGATTTCAGAACTTAGCAAGGTAATTCTGTTTTTTCCAGCAGTGATTTAGGATCGATTCTATTTATGGCTTCTTAAGAAGCAGGTTTGCACAGCTACTAAGCCAGACAATGCTGAAACATCACCTCAGTCTTGCATTACGACGGTCCATTGCTTGATAACTTGCCTCTTATGGTGGTCTCTGTAAACCTCACATGCGGAAAGTTGATTGAACCTTGATGTCTTGGAGAACAGGAACAAGATTTCTGAATGGAGGATACTTAACCTCGAGGACAATTAACCAGTGGAACAGGTTGCCTCCAGAAATCGTGGGCACTCCATCAGTGGATGCTTTTAAGAAGACAGTCACTTATTTGAAATAGCATACCATGTTTTGACCCCGAAATAAGTGCTTGGCCTTATTCTTTTTGAGGTACAGGAGGCGGCGAGAGTGGTCACCTCATGGTGAGCCAAGGTGGCGAAGAGCCAAGGTGGCGCAGTGGTTAAATGCAGCACTGCAGGCTACTGCTAGATCAGCAGGTCAGCGGTTCAAATCTCACCGGCTCAGGGTTGATTCAGCCTTCCATCCTTCCGAGGTGGGTAAAATGAGGACCCAGATTGTTGGGGGCAATATGCTGACTCTCTGTAAACCGCTTAGAGAGGCCTGAAAGGCCTATGAAGCGGTATATAAGTCTACTGCTATTGCTATTGCTATTGGCTGCTGCTGTGTTGCAGTATTTTTGGGAAGGGCTAATTTTCAGGGGAGGGCTTATTTTAGCACATGTGCTCAAAAGCCCGATTGGTATTATTATCCAGGGAGGTCTTATTTTGGGGAAAACAGGTAGGTTCTCCTGCTTGAGCAGGAGGCTGGACTAGAAGACCTCCAAGGTCCCTTCCAGCTCATTCATTCTCTTGTACTCCAAGAGGTTCACTTTTGCTTGGTAGAAACACATGGTGCATACTGATTTAAGGTTTACACTGGAGTCTGGAGTGGAATTGGGTTCCTAATCCATATTCTTTGAAAACACCAAAGTTTGTTGACATTTAGATGTAATGGATTTAATCACAATTTTCACTGTCCGACTGCACAATCAGAGCAAGTAAACACAAGGTGGGAGTGTCCTGTAAAAACTAATTTGCATTCAAATGTGTATTAGGTAGACTGCATTGCATCTGAAGACAAACAGGATAATTTCCTTATTCTAATAAATACATAAGACCATGAGAATTTCTAATTGGAAATGAACTTGGCAAGGTTGAAATAAGAGATCACTGAAGGAGAGTAAATATTTGGTAAAGTGAATAGCTTTATTGGAAGGGATAGAGGAGATTTTGATTGACTGTGTGGGAATACTTGTGTCACAGGGCACTCTGAAGTGGATGAAAACAAGTAGGTTGAGCAAGGACAATTCTTCATTCTCCATCCCGTGAACAGTGTAGCAGCAGGTCCAATAGGCAAGCAGCAGAGATAAGAAGGACATTCTAGATCAGGGGTGTCAAACTCAAGGCCCAGGGGCCAGATCTGGCCCATGGGGTGCTTAGATCTGGCCCATGGGGCTGGCCTGGAAACAGCAAAGGATTAGCCCACAGTGCCTCTGGCAATGAAAATGGAGCTCAGGAGGGCCGGCTTTCCCTAGCTCAGTTTTTGCAGGCAGAGGGTTGCAGGAGGCCATTGCAGCTGAAAACGGAGCTCAGGAGCCTGTTTTCTCTGGCAGAGCATTCGGGCCACCACAGGTGCCCTCAACACAAATGACAGTGAGCTGGCCACGCCCACTCCGCCCAGCTGAGGTCAAAGAGAAACCTGATGCAGCCCTCAATGAAATCAAGTTTGACAACCCTGCTTAACATTATTGTAAAAATAAATGTATAAAGAAATTTACAAGGTAGCTCCCCCCTCCCTCTGTGTGTGTGTATGTGTGTGTGTATTTGCGTGTGTTTGTGTGTGTGTGTTTTTCAATTCTTGTCCATCTTAAATCATCAATTCAATTCAGAGTGAAATTCAATGTGGAAATTTAATGAGTTTGACACTCTTGTAGATATACAGAGGGATGGTTGATAAAAGCACGGCATAAATCTTGTATATGGAATAAATATTGGTAATTAAAGCACCTGATTCCAAGGACATTGTAGATACTGGTCTATAATATATGTCTTCAAATAATCCTTGCTTAGCGACTGCTTTAGATAGTGAACCTTCACAGGTATGTTGGTGATGCAAAAGTACCTTTATGACCAATCCTCACTTTCATGACCTCCAAAGGTCTGTAAATAGCAATAGCACTTACTTATATACTACCCCATAGTGCTTTATATCACTCTTGGAGCAGTTTACAGTATCAGCATATTGCCTTCAAACTGGGATCTCATTTTACGACCTCGGAAGAATGGGTCAACCTTGCAGTCTCTTCAGGATCGAACTCCAGGCTGTGGGCAGAGTTTGCCTGCAATGCTGCATTCTAACCGCGGCGCCACCAGGGAAAGCTGAAATAAGATCATAAAGAGAGTTGTGGCTTTACTTGGTGACCCGCTTTGTTTGGCAACTGACTTGCTGGTCCCAACTGCAGTCACTAAACAAAGGCTGCCTGTATCCTGAGACGATATGCCTTCAGTTCCATTTTGCAGGTTCTGGTGACCCTAGCATTAAAACATGGTTTCAGGAATTTGGTTTCAGTCCCACTGTCAACCTTGAAGCTGACCTGGCTGTGGCCATTTTCTTTTCTATGGAGATTTTTCTTTATGTGGCTTCAGGCTTGACACAGCCTGGAGCTGAGCGGGGTGTAGAGATAACTGGGGTTTTGTAGCCAAAACAAAATAGTTCTCTTTTGAACAATAAATAGACATACCAACAGCTGGCTGGCCAGAGGAGAAAAGCAACCAGGAAACCAGATTGGGCAATGTGACTTATTGTTTGGGAGAACAGGAAACGTTCCCTTTTTAATGAGGTGGAAAACGCGGGGACTCTCAGAGTTGGTTTTCCACCAGTCTGTGCTAAGATAATATCTCCAAAAAAAGCTGTTCTTCGAGCAATCAATCTGCCTCAGAGTTCTGTTTGCAATAGGTGTATTATTTGGAACACTGACATCCACATTATCTCAGAAGTGTGAGGCATTCACGGTAATACATAGAGAATTTGGTTGCATTGGCTGGAGGCAGGGCTGACGTTGCAACGATACGACATGCTATCTTGGAGCTCCAAGATCGCCATTGATATCTCTGCCGCTGGACGGTCCTTTTGGACCTAAACCATCCTGTAGAGATGGTGATAGAGAAGGGCACATCCTGCTGATCTCAGGGACATCGCAAAATTCCTGATCCAGGAGAAGCTCTTTTTTTCCGGCCACAGAGAAGCAGCCATTGAAGCTGCTGAAGTTGGGACAGCTCAAGAATGGAAGGAAAGTGGGAGAGAAAGTGTGTCAAATTGGTGAGATAAATTTTATTATTAGAGAAGAGAATACCCAAAAAGATCAAAAGTAAAATTAAAATTGAAGACAGAAGAGAGTAAGTGGCAAGATTAAGCCTGAATCAAACTTAGTGACAATTTGGTTGCATTGTGGGGTTTTCCCCCCCAGCATGTTGATTCTGAATGTCATTTCTATAGGCAGGAAATTGAAATGTGTCTATGAATTTGTGGGTCTTTTTGTATCATTATCTATATATCTCTATCTATTCTATCTATCTATTCTATTATTTTTAAATTTATTTAAACATAACCCTGGAGCACCTCTAGCAATTTCAACCAAACTTGGTACATAGATGACTTACCCTCTGGGAAAAGTACCTGGGGGAGGGGTAAGACACCCCTGCAGTGTGTGTCAGTGTGTTCCAGCCTAACTCTGGAACCCAGCCTGGCCTGTTAAGGAGAGCGAGTGGGACATTCTAGAGGTGCAATTGTTTGTGATGTCAGTTCCTTCGCAGCTTCCTCTGGAAATCCAGCTGTGATGTTCGCCCTCCAGTGAACCAAAGGGGAAGCACCCGATGGATTTGGGGCAAAGTGCCAGGATCGTAGACAGGGTGGGAAAGAGGAGCATATGGGAGGGGGAAGGGAGAGTGTAGGGATGATGGGCATGGGAGTAGGGGGAAGAAAGGCCCCTCTCAATGCTCCCTGTCAGACAAATGCTTTGAGTTGGTAAATACCCAGGCAATGCTGAGTTATCAGCTAGTAATCAATAATAATGTCTCTTTTTCTATCCAAACAGGTTTTATTATTGGCTGGGCCTAGCCAAGCACAACGGGGTCCTGATGGGTGACTCGACATCGAGGCGGTCAATCATTGTCTCTCGTTTGCCAATATTCCGGAGAAGTATTAACCGAAAGCATGATTCCCTCCCATCGTCACCAACTTCCAACAGTACCATTGGTGTTCACAGTTCTTCTCCCTCCAGCACCAACTCTAGCTCAGGTAGCACAGGTAAACGCAGGAGTCTCTTCCGGACACCGTCCATTAGCTTCCATCACAGAAAGGGGAGCGATCAGAAGACGGAGTCCTCCTGCCAGAATGCGGGCATTTTGAATGGTGCCCAGTCAGGCCACAACACTTTGCAAAAGCTCGGTTTGGAAGAACATGCCAAGAGCAGAAGCAGACATTCTGTGCATTTCGGAAGTTCTCGAAGTAAAAAGATCACACGGTCCTTGACGGAGGACTTTGAAAAGGGGAGGGAGCCCTCCACCAATAAGAACGTTTTCATCAACTGCATAAGTTCCGGGAAGAACGAAGGCGATGACTCTGGCTTCGCAGAGGCCCAAAGCAAGCCATCTGTTAAACATTCCTCACGGAAGCTTCTCCCCAAGTCGTTCTCAACACACTACAGATTCTCAAAGCTGGCCCCTCAGAGTCAATCGGTTTCCTCTGTTCAACCCTCTTCTTGTTTGCTGGAGATTAAATCCAACATTGAACCCGATCCCGCTTCTGCAAAGTCTTCTCCTTCGGAATGTATAGGCAGCTCTTTGCTTTCCACCGATCTGACAACCGTACAGACACCATCCGAGTTTTTAGCCTTGACGGAGGACTCTGTTTCGGAGGTCGACGGGCTGACCGCCTGTGGAAACTTACACCCAGAAACCTTGGCCCACAATGTGTCTACCTCTCAAACCTTTGCTGCTTCTCCTCTTTCAAGGAAAACAAACCTTACAGAGAGTATTTCTCCTTCTGCAGAAACTTACAGGGCTAGAAATGTATTGCTCGCTGAATCCAGCGCTTTCTCCGAAATCCTTGATTCGAATCGAAAGCATACGAAAGTATTATTGCCGGAGCTCTTTGCTAAACAGACCAGCCATCTAGAAGATGTAAACTCAGGAGCTAAAGCACAATTAAAAACCTTTGTCTTAAACCAGGGAGAAGTAGTTGAAAGTTCTCCAAAAGCACAGAGATTGCAGAGGGACCAACAAAAAGCAAGAGTATCGGAACATGTCAGAGAAATCTTTCTGGGCATTGAGTCTAAGACCATGCCTTTGTCTTCTGAACCTCAGTCCTTTCAAACACAACAGACCAATGACATAAACCATGCCAAGGGTACGTATTGTTCAACCATTGCTGCCTTCTTAAAACATGTTCATTCATAAAAATGTGTTTCCCTCCAATTACTGTATGCACGAATAATATTTAGATAGCACCATTTATGCTTGGCATGGCATGAAGATGAGGCTATTGGGGCTCTCTAGGTTACTACTGAGGGGTCTTATAATTGAATGATCAGTGATACTTTCCAAATTATTTCCATTATCCTTTCTTTATTTAACTATATCCTATATCATAACATTTACCCCCTAATAATTAAAACTTAGCTGTGTCTAATTTTGTTCTTTTTTATTGTTATTGTTATTTATGACCTTTATATATAGTCCAAAAGGATTTCTAGCCTTCCCTTCACGGGTAACATTCAATATTCATATCCAGTTATTACTTATCGTAACACTAGACATTGTATACATTACTATCATTATCAATTTTTATTTAACTATACCTATTGTCACTAAATTTAACTAAGTTTAGCTAGTTTTAAATTATACTGTTCCATCTATCAACCTGTGTCTTTCCAATAGCAAAACAATCTAATGTCTTCTGCCATTTGTGGATCCAGTCCTCCAAACATCCTCTTGATCAAATCTGTATGGACTCCTCTTAGCAACTCCTTGCTTATAATATGGGTTTACAAAGACGTTGGCTTTTTTAAAATGTGCAGCTAGTCCTCAACTTACAACAGCTCATATAGCAACTGTTCAAAGTTACAACAACACTGGGAAAAGTGATCAATGTCCATTTTTCTGCACTTACAACTGTTGCAGCAGCCCCATGGTTATGTGCCATCTAGTTGTTTTCAGCTCCTATTGACCACATAAACTGATTTTCTCCTTGACAGTGTCTCCCCTCATTCTTCTTTCAAGCCTCCCAATGGTGCGCTCATTGTCACTGTAACCAAGTTCATCTACCTTGCTGCTCTTCATCCTCTTCACCTTCTCTCTCACCTTCCCCAGCATTAGAGCCTTTTCCACAGCGGTAGATCTTCATGTAATGCAACGGTGTCAAACTCAAATTTCATTGAGGGCTGCATCAGGCTTGTGGTTGATCTTGGGGGGCGGCATAGCCGTGGTGGCCATGACCAGATCAACATTGCTAATGGCCTGGGGAGGGGTGCCTGTGCGCATAGGAGGCAGCAAGCATGAGGACTGGCATCCTGGGAGAAAGGAAGCACTCAGAATGTAGTCCCTAGGGACACCAAGCCTTGTGCGCGCTTGCCACCGCCTGTGCACATGCCCAGGGGGCAGGGCAGAGGTGGTGCTGTCAATCTAAGGCTGGCTGTGGTCTGGCCCAGATGGATGCCACTAGTTGCAGATCAGCACTGGGGTGGTCTGGCTGGGCCAAGATGCCATGGGTCTGTCCTTTACTGTTTCCAGGACAGTCCTGCGGGCTGGATCTAACCAACTTGTTGGTCAGAACTGGCTCACGGGCCGTGAGTTTGACACCCCTGATGTACTATGTCTGACGTAGAATAATTTGAACCTGGTCATTTGTACCTTGAGTGAAAACTCTGGGTTGATTTATTCAATGATCTGTTGGTTTGTTTTCTTGGCTGTCCAATGTATGGGCCAGGATTTTGCAATAATTACTGTATTTTGGGGAGTATAAGATGCTCCTTCCCCCCCCCCAAAAGAGGGTGAAAATCTGGGTGCATTTTATACACTGAATACAGCATTTTTGGCCTACCGAAACCCTGCCCCCTTCACAAAAATGGCCACGCATAGCCTTTAGGTTGCTTCCAGAGTGCTCCTGTGGGCTGAGGAGGGCAAAAACGAGCAAAAAACAGGCAATTTTTGCTCATTTTTGCCCCCCCAGTCCCCAGGAACACTCTACAAACCTCCCAAAGCTCTGCATGCCCACCCACCCTATTTTTGCAAAAAAGAGGCGTGCAGAAGGTTTGGGAGGCCTGCAGAGTGCAAAAACTTTTTTAAAAAATATTTACCTCTTCAAAATCATCTTATATTATCTTATGCGTCTTATATTTCGGCGCGTCTTATAGTCTGAAAAATACAGTATGTGAGAAATCCATATCAAGGTTTAACTGGCTGTAGCTCAATTTCCGAGTAATGCACCTTTGATTAAAAGAAACATTTCTGAATGACGCTTGCAGCATTGATGACGATTGTAAATAAGCCTCTATATCTTACTTCACAGTGGGTCTTCCTAGTAGTTTTAGTCCATTTCGAGAAGGAAGATTCATAGAAAAGCGTTTAAGGTCCTCCTCAGAAGGCACTGCTGGGAACAGTCGGATGATCCTAAAGCCAAAGGATGGAACCCCGGAAGACATAAATTGTTTAAGAAAACAGCGAACGAGTTCCTCGTCATCTAAAATGAATAGCTTGGTAAGTTTGCACAGCCTCGGGTGGCTCTTTGCTTCTTTCCTTCTTGTCCTTGATGAATAAACAAAATCTGGTAGCATAAATGGAAATTTTGGTGATGTGTTGGTTGTCAAATTTTCTGAGCCTGCATTATATGTTCTTTATGTAGAAAACAGTTGCACGACTGTGGGCAATAGGGCAGTTACAATCCCAGTTACAAGTTTCTGGATCTATGCTACAGGAAAACTTGAAAACGCATATTTTATCTGTAGGAAATGCCCATGTTTAGTCTGGCGTACCTCTAGTTTAGAAAATAACTGGCTTGGACCTTGGATAGCTGTTGGAATGGATTATATGGGTGATGGAGATACATAAAATTCACAGTGTCATAACAATGTTCCCTTGGGATGTCTCCGACTCCATTGGGAGCATAGTTTTATACAACAAATCAGGCTGAGAGAATAAAAACTTCCAGATGGTGCTTGAGGCACTGGTGAATGTAAATGGGTTTTATCTCACACACAACTTTTTTGACGTTCTCCCTCTTAGAGAAAAATTAGAGGCTACTTATCTTGTTAAATAGAAGGAGATTCCGATGGAGAAATTCCCTTTTATATAACTGTTTCCTACAACAGAATTTAAGGAGCAAAGCTTAGTGATTCTGGTAGAATTTCAAAACTAATGTATATATAAAAGCATACAGTTTAGTTTCAGTTTCAGTTTATTGGTATTTGTATGCCGCCCACTCCCAGGGGATGCTGGGCGGCTTACAGACAAACAAGGGAATTAAAATAGAAATATAATCATTTTAAAATTACACAACATACATACACTTAAAATGGGGCTGAATGCTGATCAACAGCCCCAGGCCTGCCGGAACAGCCAGGTCTTAGTGGCTTTACGGAAGGCCGGAAGAGTAGTGATACTTTGCAATTATGAATACTATATAATCCAATTTCCCTAGCTGGAGATCCATCTATTGCAGTGATGGCTAACCTTTTTTCTAAAGGTGTGCTAAAATTGCATGCACATGTGCTCATGCCCCCCCCCCCCACGTGGGAGGAATTTTCACCAGTGGTGGGTTGCTCATCCCGTTCCAACTGGTACGGTTAGAACGGGGCCAGCGGCGTCCTCGTGCATGCGGGCAGTTTATGCATGTGTCTTAGCACCTGTGAGATGCTCCAGCTACTCGCGGAGAATCACGCAGGCATTGTATGTGCCATGCGCCTGCGTGGAAGCGCAGAAGCCTTCAAAGACCAGTAAGGAGCGCGGGCGGGTGGGCTCTTCGGCGTTCCCGGAAGTTACTTACTTCCGGGTTCACCGACCAACCGGTCTGCGCAGACCGCCGTGGACCGGTTGAAACCCACCCCTGATTTTCACCCTTCCCAGACTCTGGAGGCTTTCCTGAAGCTGGGGAGGGCGAAAAACGGCCCAATGGCCCAACCGGAAGCTTGGGAACGAACTCTCTCAACAGAGGGGAATCCCTTCCCCTCTGTTGAAAGAGGGCTGTTCAGTTTTGACATACATGGCCTCTTTAGCCCCTCAGAGAAAAACCAGAAAGTCCAGTTGCCTCTTGAAAAAAATCACCTTTTGGACAAACAACCACGAGTAAGGAAAGTCTTTGTGGTATTCAATCATTGTCCTGAAGAGGGCAGTGTTGCTTTTTAAATTCATATATTTTACACAGCACCAAAGATAAAATAACTAAGTAGCAGCCAGTTAAAGCTATTTTTCGGGAGAGTGTTTTATGTAAAAGAAGCTTTGGAGTCAGTAACATGCTTTTCAGATATCAAAGAAAGTTGCCCTTTGAGATGCTTTGTGTGAAGGTGATGAGGTCATGGTGCATTTGGAAATCAACTGTTTCCTACAAGTAAAATAAAACTTGGTCCTTACCATAAAACAAACTCATCTTTATATGATGTAGCTGTCTGCGCCTCTAGAAGGGACTTCTAATTTCATTTTTACTGTGACTAAATTAACTCTTACCATTTGTCTTTTCTTCTTGGAAACACCATGAATATTATTCAATGCCACCCTGCCTCTTCTCCCTGCTTCCAGTTATTTATTGAAACTTTTTGTTTCTTGCCTATTTCTGGTCATTATATCAAAGTGATCGTATTTTGTATTCTCAGCTGTGTTTGTTTGTTTTTCCTGCATCAGCTGACATGCCGACAATTTGAGTGATTTCAAAATAAAATTAAACCAGGCTTCTAAACATTTTTCAAACTTATGTTAGGAATGCTGTGCCTGGAATGATTCTGTTTTCTTTTTTTTCTTTTTTAAAATCAGTTATTTTTAATTATCATCCTTGCAGTAGCTTCTTTATTCCATAAGATGTCAATGTTGCTCTGTTTGATCAGAACTAGAAATATTCTTCCAGTTGAGAGAGCTGGCTCAAGGAAGCAAAAAAACCAAAACCAAAAACCAGTTTCAGGTATCCTAAATTCATTGATTTGGGCCACTTTCTTGTTGATACAATTTTGGAAAGCGAATGGTTTTGGGAAGGAAAGCGAATTTAGGAATGAAAACTTGGATCTATGGTTGGGGTTTCATATCCAGACTGAAATTGACCATAAGAATTCTTCAAGAATCACATTAAATTTAGGTGTAGGATCGGGGGCAAATATTGTTGCTAATCTATTCTTTCCATTGCCTGGAGCCTTCTAATGGACCATCTTTTCAGATTTTTTTGAGGGGGGTCTCTGAATGTTGGATTTCAATCCTTACAATGAAGGAAATCTGAAAGCAATCCTGTATAGATTGATGAACATAATATATAAATATGCAGTATCATAATGGATTCCTTGCCATTTGTTTATTAAATTTATATGGCCTCAACAAGAAGGTCGTGTATGAAGTACACAAGTAATCTAAATAAACAGTAACCATTCAGGATCCATTCCTTGAGACTAACAGTTCAAGATACCATCAGATAATCAAACAAAACCTTGCTCCAGTTAACACCGCAGCTCTTACATAATTGGGAGTCCACCTCTGAGTGGATTTGAGTGATTTTATTCATCAGTTTCCCCTCCAATAAATTTTAAATAGTACTCCCAGATGGCAAATCTGCAATGTGGTGAAAAAAAGAAGAAGTGATCCTTAATAGAGGTTCTTGCCAGTATTTATTTTTAATTGTCCTGTAGAGGGACGTGGTGGCTCAGTGGCTAAGATGCTGAGCTTGTCGATCAGAAGGTCGGCAATTCAGCGGTTCGAATCTCTAGTGCCGCAGAATGGCATGAGCTCCTGCTACTTGTCCCAGCTTCTGCCATCCTAGCAGTTCGAAAGCATGTAAAAATGCAAGTAGAAAAATAGGGACCACCTTTGGTGGGAAGGTAACATTCTGTGAGCCTTCATCGTTTAGTCATGCTGGCCACATGACCATGGAGATGTCTTTGGACAGCGCTGGCTCTTCGGCTTAGGAGATGAGCACTGTCGGGAACAACTAGCACATATAGAGTTGGGAACAACTAGCACATATGTGTGAGGGGAACCTTTACCTAGGGTCCTGTAGAGAGTTTCTTCTGCTGTATCATCTGTAGGAGCTCCTGGGAAAATCAGGGAATTCTGTTGCATTCATGGTTAAGAGAGAAACCACATATGTAATATCTAATCCAATGCTATTGGCACACTTTACTTTTCTTCCAAGTGATGGCTGTGTGGCCTTAATGAATCATGTACCAGAGCCTTAGATACAACCCCCTTCTGAAACTCAACAGGATCCATTAGATTCCTGGGGCATACTGATTGAATATGGTTGCATATAATTGGAAAAATGCGCAAACAAGCTGTTACGAAGTATTTTTAAAATGTTCAAAAAATCTATTTGAAGGTGGCAGAAATAGAGGGATGTGGAATTCTTGGTGCTCTCTGAACTTGGCTGTTTGCTTGTAGATGCTTCATTCTGTTATTATGCTTACCAGAGGGATAGAATCAAGATGACGTGAAGTGTTAATACCTATTCATAAAGCCTTGGTAAGGCCACACTTGGAATAGTGCATTCAGTTTTGGGTGCCACGATATAAAAAAAAGATGTGGAGACTCTAGAAAGTGTGCAGAGAAGAGCAACAAAGATGATTAGGGGACTGGAGGCTAAAACATATGAAGAACGGTTGCAGGAACTGTGTATGTCTAGTTTAATAAAAAGAAGGACTAGAGGAGACGTGATATCCAATACCTCAGGGGTTGCCCCAAAGAAGAGGGAGTCAAGCTATTCTCCAAGGCACCTGAGTGTAGAACAAGAATCAATGGATGGAAAGTAATCAAACCAACCTAGAACTAAGGAGAAATTTCCTGACAGAACAATTGATCAGTGGAACAGCTTGCCTCCAGAAGTTGTAAATACTCCAACACTGGAAGTTTTTAAGAAGAGACTGGAGAGCCATTTGTCTGAAATGGTATTTTTCTGCCTAGGCAGAGGGATGGACTAGAAGGCCTCTAAGGTCTCTTCCAACTGTGTTATTCTATTCACTCTTTCTTATAAAAATCTTGAAGGGGCTATATTTCAGCAATGGTTGGTTGCAAATTTGGTCTTTATCACTGTTAGGTAGGACCGGAGCATACATTTGAGTAAAAACCTGAAGCAGGTATATGTGACCTTCTAAACATTGCTGAACCACAATCCCTGGTATGTATCTCATGCTAGTTGCAATGTGCAAGGGGTCTTTGTTTAACACCATCTGAAGGGCACAGATTCTCTCACTTGCCCTAAAGGAGGGGTGGGGAACTAGGGGTGAAATCCAGCAGGTTCTGGAGAACCAGTAGCGGAAATTTTGAGTACTTCGGAGAACCGGCAAATACCACCTCTGGTTGGCCCCAGAGTAGGATGGGAATGGAGATTTTGCAGGATCCTTCCCCTGCCACATCCACCAAGCCACGTCCACAGAAGCGGTAGTAAAAAAAAATTTGAATTTCACCACTGTGGGGAACCATGGCCCTTTTGTGACTTGTGGACTTCAACTCCCAGAATTCTTGAGCTAGCCATGCAAGCTCAGGGATTCTGGGAATTGAGGTCTGCAAGTCATAGAGGGTCCATGGTTCTCCACCCCTGCCTTAAAGAGTCACAAGTGGAACATAGCTCAAGAATAACAAGCCAAACAAAGTTTTCATAGCCTGCAGTGAGCTGAAATTTAGTTGCATTCATCCAGCAAAACAAATTTTTCTAGTTGACTGTACTAACATCCTATAATACTGTGATTATGGCATGCAGAGCCATATCTGAAGGCACACGAGTCATTGGCCTATGTCAGCTCCAGTATACATGCGTGTGCTGGCCAGCTGATTTTCAGCCTTCCGGAGGGTGGGGTGAGGCCATTTATGTCCTCCCCAAGCTTCAGGAAAGCCTCCAGCGCCTGTAGATGGTGAAAAACAGGTCCACGGACCTACTGGAAATTCAGAAACGAAGTTGCAGTTTGCCCATTGGGCTATTTTTCGCTCTCTCCAGGCTTCAGGAAAGCCTCTGGAGCCTGTAGATGGTGAAAAACTACCAGTGGTGGGATTCAAATAATTTGACAACCGGTTCTCTGTCCTAATGACCAGGAGGGTAGGTGGGGCTTAGTGGTCATGTGACCTGGTGGGCATGGCCAACTCAACATTATTCAGGTCGGTGGGGGATTTGCCTTAGCTGTTACAATGTAATAAGGTTTAACCACAGAGGCAGTTTCTGTAAGCAGGGCAATAAAGATTAGGCCAGAAACAACACCAGAATGTTTCCTTCCTGCCTTCCTTACAGGATTAGCCCTGTAAAGTGGAAATAAACAAAAGGAGATTTCTTCCAACAACCGGTTCTCTGAACTGCTTAGAAAGTTAAGAACCGGTTCTCCCGAATAGGTGCGAACTGGCTGAATCCCACCACTGAAAACTACCCAATGGGCCTACTGGAAGTCCATAGGCCTGCGTGCATGCGAAGGAGGGGGAGTGCAGGGGTTTTGCACATGTGTGGGAGGGAGGGCATTGCATTATAGTTTTGGGCATGCATACACGTGCTATCGCGCAGGCGTGCGTCCTTTTGGCAACTGAGCAGAAAAACGTTCACCATCGCTGCTATAATGTATGCACAGTCCACTGACTGAGTTTTTCTGGGAAAGCAATCTAATGTGACTATGATCTGTATCATCGGCAATGCATCTTCTGTGTTTTCATCATTTTCTTCTAAAATGGTTTGAAATTGGAAAGGGATAGAGAAGGCAGTCTGGTTATTCTACCAGTGACAGATCTGGGGGACAAAAAAACCTTTTCAAATGGAGCGGGGGAAACAAGGTAATATGAAGCAAAATGTCTTCTGCATGTGCAAATTCTTATAAACGTAGATCAGGATTCAAACTCAGCTGAAAAGAAGAAGGGCCCTAGAACCTAACAGAGAACTTTAATCAGGATAAGCTCTATTTTTTAAATATTATTTTCCTTGCTCATATTTTTCAATAAGGAGAAATAGGAGGTAAACCAAGAAAGATGAGTGTTTACTCTGTAGAAGAAGAATGGCAGTAATCTTGAAGTTTGTGTAGATAAAGGAGGTTAAAACACAACCAAAGTGAAGGCCAAGTGTTTATTATTGCTTGATATTGCCCTGTTTCCCCAAAAATAAGACCTTCCTGTATAATAGGCCCAATCAGACTTTTGAGCGCATGTGCTAAAATAAGCCCTCCTCTCAAAATAAGCCCTCACCAAAAATATTGCAATATAGCAGCAGCACAGTTGCCACTTCCTGCATCTCAAAAATAATAAGACCTCCCTGAAAAGAAGGCCAAACACTTATTTCTGGGGCCAAAAGAAAATAAGACCCTGTCTTATTTTGGGAGAAACACGGTAATTCTGCATGACAAAAAGGGGCTACAACATTGTAAGAATTGGTAACGTATTGCCCTGCTTTATTGAAACTTCTTTATTTTGGTACAAGGAAATCTTGTATGGTCTGTTCTCTAAAAACATTTTTAAAATCCCACTTTTCAGTATTTAATTTTCCTTAATCCCTTCCAGCTGGGTGTTTGATAAAAGGTGTAATTCTCTTTTCACTAATGATGTACATAAAGTTTATTTATATAGAGAACTTAACGACTGTTTCACCCCCTCTTGTTTTTAATTACTTCTCTATAAGCTAAATTTGGTTTGCATTGTGGGTAGAGCAAATTAGCTCCACAGGTCCATGAAAATTATGCTATAGATCAGTGTTGGTGAACCTTTTTGGCACCAAGTACCAAAACGGGAGTGCGTGTTGTGTGGGAGTGGCAAAACCCAGAAGAGCAGCTTCCCGGGCCACAGATGCAGGAGCATCAGAAACAGGAAGAGCAGTTCCCTGGTGTGCATGCACATGCCAGGAAGCTGAGCTTCCAGTTTCCAATGTGCACATCACGCCGATCACCTTGTCTTCTGGTTTCTGGCATGCATGCATACTGGAAGACCAGCTGGCTGGCATGCTTGTGTGCACCAGAAACTGGAAGCTTAGCTTCCTGGCACGCGCATGCGCCCTAGGGAGCTGCTCTTCCGATTTCCAGCACTACTGCGTGCGTGAAGACCAGCTGTGCATGTGAACCTGGAAGAGCAATGGGTGACGGCTGGCGTACCCAGAGAGATTGCTTTGCATGCCACTTCCAACACGCGTGCCATAGGTTTATCATCACAGCTATAGATGCTTTCAGGGGAGTAATAGCGGATGTTTTACAGTGTGGTGAAACAGGTTAATACTGAAATAGATATTCCTCTTTTGCTTTAAGAGATTACTAGAAATTATGTAAGGAATAGTTCTTTTGACTTCTTCGTTCTTTTGTTAGGAAATATGAATATATGTCTGCATACCATATTAAGAATAGATATGTTGGCAGGACATATTGTGAGAGTAGAAGAATGCCTATTCTGCCATTGCATATTGGATAGAAAGCAGACATCTGGGACTTTTCTTTTGTGTAGATTAAAGGAAAAGGGAGTTGTGATGTCAAATATCAGAATCTATGTATCATTTATGCTTTTAAAGCATGACATATTTAAATATACTAGTGACATATGCATACTTATAGGAATAATCTTTATCTGGAATGCTGCTTTATACATATCCTAGATCAATAATTCAATGAAAAAGATGCACAATAATTCCAAAATGTAAGCATTTGTCAAGCTTCTCTCTGCACAATGAAGGTTAGGCGCTATTGCTACAAAGCAGGAAAAAAATCTTTTCTAAAAGAACCATAAAGATAAAGTCAGTCTGGCCACAATTATCTATGTTTTAGAAACATCTTGTGTAAGCTATCTTAAATCTCTTTAAACAAATAGATAACCGTCACTCACTGCTCTGATAAACATAAGGAGGGGGGGGAGGGGAATCCTATTTAAATAACCATTCCGGAAGTTGAACATAGTACAGCCTTTTAAAATTCTTGCCACTGTAGAAAGAGACATTGGCTAAAGAAAAGAGTAAACAAAGGAGAGGAAGAAACTCAATTCATTTGACTCAATCATAATCGAGAACCAAATTCATTTTTTAAAAGTGGGGTGATGAAATTGATTAAAATAAACTATGAAATAATCCTGCTACAAATACATTGTTGGAAGAAATGCCCATCTGGGTTCAATTTCAAGTGGGGGAAAAGACACTGGAAACATGGAGGCTGCTTGGAAAGATGATTTTAATGGTGGACAGGGCCACATGGTTTGAGGTCCTGGGGAAAAAGTTGATCACATGCTTCCAGATGTTGAGTGAATAAGAAAAAGAAGAAGCTTGCTTAGAGTTCCTGGGTTTTTTTATACTCTCTATTCGGCTCCACCCATCTGTTTCCTGTTCCTGTGTAAGAAATGTATTCTGATTGGTTGTCAGGCTCCCATGGGGCCATGCAGGGTCAACTCTCTAGGCTGTGTTTTGAGTCCAAGTTTGGTTGAGCATTGCTTCTTCCCAGGTGCCCTGGGGTCAGATGGATAAAAGGCTAATACTATCATGCCTTAATCCCATCTCCCTGGAGCTAAAGGGGGGGATCTTTGTTATGTAGAGTAAACTAGCTCAGGGCCCTAATGGCCCATTGAGAAAGGTGGGGGCTATTAAGAGTGAGCCTGTTTCCTGCCTAAAAACATGTTTCCCCATTTCTGATCCAGGGAAATATAATATTTTGCCTTCTTAATATTCCCTAGGATATTTCATTCTTCTAGGAGAGGGGTGGGTGCTAATTTCCTACAACATGAAATGGGAATGAAATAAAATGATCTCCTGAAGCGGTTTCCTAGTGTTGAATAGATGGGGCCATTCCAAAAATCAAAATCCACACCCTGATAATGACTTCTGTGTGGGAATTCTTGAAATTATAGTCCCAAAACATCTTGAGAACATCAAACTGAAGTAGGTTGCTTTGATTGATTGTTGTATATTAGACTTCCTTAGATTAGAAGTATGTTCTTCTAGAACCTCAGGTGAGCCTAATGGTAGAGGATAACATGTATAATGGCTTTTTGATTAGGAGTGGATGACAGTGATCATTTCCAGCAATGTTTAATTGTTTTTTTTGAGTGAGATTAAATTTTCATTACTTGAAAAGAGGAAATGAGGAATTTGTTTAAAAGGAAAGGATGGATTCAGATTAAGGGTAATAGATATAAATTGTATTACTTGGGTTATTCTGATACCTGCAACTTGACATTTGCTATTTAAAAGGGAGGGAGGAAGTTTTAGAGACGGGTTTATAGAAAGATGGGGGAAGATATTGAATGAAGAGATGTTTGGCTTTTATTTAAGAGATAGTGATAGTGATAAAATCTCAATCTTGATTGAACTTGTTGGAGGTAAGGGGGATGGATCTTCCTTTTCTATTTTTCTTCCTTTTCCTCCACTTTCTGTACCATTTTATAATAAGTTTTAGTTGTAGAATATAAACCCTAGTAAAAAAAATCTTTTAAAGATGTGTAGTTTTTTAAGAGCCCTAGAAGAAATTGAGCAAATAAAATATGACAAGTTTCTATAAATTGAAATGAGGCTCCTTTATTGCTGTTACCGTATTCTCCACGAGAATAAATTCAACTTTTGTACTAAATCTGCCAAAAAAATGACCTCATAGGAAGGATGGTGGCGCTTACACCAGTTTGCCTTGGTTCCCAGGGCTGCTCAAACAACTGGATGGATTAATATACAAGAAAACAATTCTGTGTATCCTTTAGTCTTTGGCAGTGAGACATGAATACTTAATATCCATGGCGATTCACACTTTTGTGTAGGAAATAATGAGTTAGTGAATCCTAACAGAAAGGGCAGTGTATTTCTCCCACATATCAGTATTCAGTGTTTATCTCTAATATCTCTAAAACAGAAGTGCATGTTTAGAAAAATCACTAGTGGAGGTGAATGGATAATTTAATTGCCATTTCTTTGGAAACTCAGAAATAAAGATATAGCTTGCTAATCAATCAATCAATCAATCAATCAGAATAAAGCTGGAAGGGATCCAACCCCCGATCAATCAGGAGACCCTGTACCACTGATGACTAACCTTTTTGTTGCTGCGAATAATGCAATGTTCGTGCAACCACCCCTGCACCCCCGCTCCCATGCATGCACTGCTTCCCCCATGCTCCCCCCGTGCACACGCTATCCCCCGTGTTCCTCCCGTGCATGCATGTTCCCCCACACATGCATGCACGACCCCCACATGTGTGTCCCATGCATGCACACGTCTCCCGCATGCTCCCTGACTCAAAAACCAGCTGGCTGGTGGGAGGCACGTGCACATGCACAGTGGAGCTGAGCTGGGGTGAGGGCTCACATGGCCACAGAGAGGGCTCTGCATGCCACCTGTGGCATGCGTGAGATAGATTCACCATCACGGCCCTATAGCATTTCAGGTTGGTGGCTCTCCAGACTTTTCTTGAAAACTTCCAGTGATGAAGCACCTACAACCTCTGAAGGCAAGCTATTCTACTGGTTAAGTTTCTCTTGTGCGGCCTGCTCATTTTCCCCTGCGACAGCCTTCGGCAGACCTCTGCCAGCGAAAATGGAGCTCTGTTTTAACTGGCAGAGGGCTGTGAGAGGCCATCACAGCAGGGGTGGGTTCCTGCCAGTTCTAACCTCTTCTATAGAAGAGGCTCCACAAATCTACAGTGCCGTTTAGAACCGATTCCAGCTCCCTCTCCCCGCCCATCCCCACATCATCAAGATGAAGAGCGAGAGGAGGAATTCTGGGAGTTGAAGTCCACAAGTCTTAAAGCTGTCAAGTTTGAACACCCCTGGGGTTTTTTTTCTAAAGGGTTAGGAGTGCAAGGGTCTTGTAACTTGACAGCTTTAAGACTTGCACACTTCAATGCCAGAGTTTCTGAGGCAACATTTTAGTTGCTAAGCAAGAGCATTGTTAAGTGAGTTTCACCACATTTTACAGGGTGGCCATGCCCACCCAGTCACATGACTGCCAAGCCACTCCCACTCGGTCACATGGCTGGCAAGCCACTCTCACTCAGTCACATGGCCGGCAAGCCACTCTCACAAAGCAGACCACACCTACAGAAGAGGTTCTAAAAAAATTTGAAACCCACCACTGCATCACAGCCAAAAATGGAGCCTCGACGAGTGACGTCGAGCGGGCCATGCCCCCCTGGCCACCACCACTCCCCCTCTCCGAGGTCAAACACAACCCTGATGCGGCCCTCGATGAAATTGAGTTTGAGACCCCTGACTTAGAGGGTAAACATTTCCTTTCAATAATTTCTTAGCTAACTAAAAAGCAAGTACAATGAAATTATCTTCAGTGAAAAAAATCTGAACTGATACATTGAAATAATGAACCGTTCCTTACTTGGAGTGTTTCAGGAAAACACCTTTGTTTTTCTATATATATTTTTTTTCAGTGTTACTATTGCAGAGTTTTCCCCTATCTGCCTTTGCTGTCTGGAATATGTACTGAAAATTTAATTAATCTTGCCGGCTCACTAATTTAGAGCTAAAATGAGGCCCGTGTGTATTTATTTAGCCCCCCCTCCCTTTCCATTCCTATTTTTTAATGAGCCTGCACCAATTGCATTTCGGAGAATGGGAAAAGGCCGTGGTGGGATTATAAATGGTGACTGATGCCTTTGTGATCAGTAAAGAAGCTTCCAATCAACCCGGGGAGATTGTGTGGCTGTTCTGTTTTCCTTTCCGGTTCAGATTTTTGAGTGGAAGTCACCTACCAAATGGGTCGAATTGAGAAGATAGCAATATCTGCAGGGAATCACACTGAGAAAATATAAAATCATTACTAATTACAAAACAGTCAAGGCACCAGTCCCCAGACTTGCTGCTTTTGCAACATATAAATGATTTTTTTTTAAAAAAAAGTAAGAACTATTTTGATTAGCATGTGACTTTTTAAAGGGATTCCCCTGCTCTTAACAGTAACAGAGTTGGGAGGGACCTTGGAGGTCATCTAGTCCAACCTGCTTCTCACGCAGGAGACCTATACTAGGGATTCAAACCGCCGAACTGCTGACCTTTCTGATCGACAAGCTCAGCGTTTTAGCCACTGAGCCACCTAGCCAGGCAGGTGTTCTAATGGACTTGAGCGCGTTTAGGGCTGAATATATAACATAGTGGGCTAACAGATGTGCCAAGACTTCCTTAGAGTCCAGTATTTTCCCCCTAAAAATGTTAATTCTTTCCTTCGTGCAACTCAACACATCATAATTCTCTCCATTTTGTAGAATTTTAATAGCAACAGTCCTTAGACCAGGGATTCCTAAACTTGGCAACTTTAAGCCTTGTGGACTTCAATTCTTTGAAGTCATGTCTGACCCATCGTGACCCCATGGACAGCATTCCTCCAGGCCTTTTTGTCCTGTACTATCCTCTGGAGTCCATTTAAGCTCACACCTCCTGCTTCGGTAACTCCATCCAGCCACCTCCTTCTCTGTCGTCTCCTTCTTCTTTTGCCCTCAACCTTTCCCAGCATTAGGCTCTTCTCCAGTGAGTCCTTCCTTCTCATTAGGTGGCCAAAGTATTTGAGTTTCAACTTCAGGATCTGGCCTTCTAAAGAGCAGTCAGGGTTGATCTCCTCTAGGACTGACCGGTTTGATCGCCTTGCAGTCCAAGGGACTCGCAGGAGTCTTCTCTGACACCTACATAGCAAAGGGGGGGAAAAAATTACATCGTCTGCTTCAACTCTTAAGTTGCAAATCCAGTGAAGCATCCTCATTTGACCAAGTTGATACTTGATCTGCTGACTCAAGATAAAAGCGATTTAGGACTTTTCAGGTGATACCTTCTTCCTCTTAGGGAATTGCTCTTTCACATTAATGCCCATCTTCTGAGCCTTTTCAGTCATGCCTGGCCCTGATTCCCCTCTATAAGAAGTTGGCATTTAATGATTTTGTTGCAATAAGAATTTGTGTGTATGTGTGAACTCAGAATGTACAAGTGATTGTATAGAGGATGGCAATCAATGTCCAATTGTTGTTTCCTCTCACTTTGGCGGGCTATAGTTATTAAATGCCTAGAGGCGCTGTTCCCATGAGCATTTAGTCGCTTTAAACAAGTGTGATAATTTAGCACCTGTTCAACCTTGGGTCAACTTTTCGCAGAATGTTCCCACACTTAACAACAGAACATGTGCAGGCTGAACGCTACATAGAAAACCCAAGACATGTTGCTCCTCAATTGAATGCTGCTTGCTGAAAAATGGTCCTTTATGATCCATGTGGTTGGCGGGTTGTTTCCACGAGCAAAGAAAGAAATAGCTAATTTAACACAGATGAAGAAGTCATCACTAGAGAACATTAATAAAGTTTGCTTTGAACTGAATTTGGTCCCAGCAATAGCAATAGCCCTTAGACTTCTATATCACTCCATAGTGTTTTACAGCACTACAGTCTGAGCAGTTTACAGTGTCAGCATATTAATCCCAACAATCTGGGTCCTCATTTTACTGACCTCGGAAAGATGGGTGGCTAAGTCAACCTTGATCTCACCCAGGATCGAATTCCTAGCGGTGGGCAGAGTTAGCCTGCAATACTGCATTCCAATTACTGCAGCACCATATAGACCAGTGGTAGTAAACCTGGTCCCTACCTCCCACTAGTGGGTGTTCAAGTTTTCATGGTGGGCGGTAGGGGTTTGCTGTAACTCTGCTTTATAAATTTTATAAAGTAAAGTTACTTCCTTACTTTTTAAATCACCATTACTATGGAACTGGTGGGCAGTTAGAAAATTTTACTACTAACAGAGATACAAAAGTGGGCAGTAGGTATAAAAAGGTTGACTACCCCTTATATAGACAGTTGTTGTTAGTTGTGGAGTCATGTTCGACCCATCGCGACCCCATGGGCAATGTTCCTCCAGGCTTTCCTGCCCTCTGCCATCCTCTGGAGTCCATTTAATCTCACGCCTACTGTTTCAGTGACTCCAATAGCAATAGCAATAGCAGTTAGACTTATATACCGCTTCATAGGGCTTTCAGCCCTTTCTAAGTGGTTTACAGAGTCAGCATATCGCCCCCACAGTCTGGGTTCTCATTTCACCCACCTCGGAAGGATGGAAGGCTGAGTCAACCTTGAGCCGGTGAGATTAGAACCGCTGAACTGCAGATAACAGTCAGCTGAAGTGGCCTGCAGTACTGCACCCTAACCACTGCGCCACCTTGGCTCCATCCAGGCACCTCCTTCTCTGTCGCCCCCTTCTTCTTTTACCCTCAATCTTTCCCAGCATTGGGCTCTTCTCCAGTGAGTCCTTCCTTCTCATTAGGTGGCCAAAGTATTGGAGTTTCATCTTCAGGATCTAGCCTTCTAAAGAGCAATCCAGGTTGAGCAGTGGTGGGATTCAAATGATTTAACAACTGGTTTGCCAGGGTCTGGTTGGCTGTTGTGGGAGGCATGGCCCAACCTGACTCTGGGCAAACTGGTTGTAAAATTACTGCCCCCCCCTCCTTGCTATTGAAGTGTGATATGAGATATGGTCTGCTGAGTTCCTACAGCAGTCTGTAAAAATGCCAATTTACCTTAGGCTTTTGAAGCAAGCAAGGATGGATCAATATTGGATAGTGATATGTTCTCAATTAGAACAGATAGAGAGGTATTGAAATAGAGAAGTGGCATCAGAAATCTTAAGGAATAGGCTTAAATAAGTGCCAAATGAATCCCAGGCTGACTTATGACACACTTATCTTTGGCATCGTAGCCACAGCTGACTCTATTAAAGCAATGTTCTATTTTGGTCCGTGTGAATTATAAACTCACATCCTGGACTGGATTTGCACAACATTAGGTTGCAATTTTATTAGCCATTTTATGACTTGGTGAGCTATGATATTCAAAATGGCTGTATCCACACAATCAGCTTAATTAGGGCAAGGAAAGACCTAGGAACCTAATTTTGATTTGATTAATCTTTATGTTATTTAGCCTGATGGTTAGTTTACAGATCAATACACTGTGTGAATTCAAAATGAATTAATTCAGTATTAGGTTAAATATATTGTGTAAATACACCATATATTTAGCCATTAAGCCCTATGAGCAAAGAGTAAAGAGTTCAAGGAAATAGGGGTGAAGCAGCTTCCAAGTTCAGCTATTCTTAGAAATTGTTAGCAATTACCGTTAATTGTAGAAGCAATTTGAAATGTAGGAAGTTAGCACCCACCCCTCTCCTAGAAAAATGAAAAATCCTGGGAAAGATTGAAAAGGCTGAATATAATATTTCCCTGGATCAGAAATGGAGAAACATGTTTTTAGGCAGGAAGCAGACTCACTCTTAATGGTCCCCATCTTTTAATGGGCCATTAAAATGCCTGAGCCAGTCTGTTTTACATAACAAAGATCCCTTCCCTTCAGCTCCAGGGTGATGGGATTGAGGCATGATAATACGAGCCCTTTACCCATCTCACCACAGGGCACCTGGGAAAAAGCAATGCTCAACCAAACTTGGACTCAATACAACCTAGAGAGTTGCACCTGCATGGCCCCATGGGAGTCTGACAACCAATCAGAATACATTTCTTACACAGGAACAGGAAACAGATGTGTGGAGCTGAATAGAGAGTATAAAAAACTCAGCAAGCCCCTTTTCTTCTCTCTTTTCTTCTTCACCCAGCATGTGATCCTCCTTTTCTGTTCAGGAGCTCAAGCCATGTGGTCCTGTCCACCATTAAACCATCTTTCCAAGCAGCCTCCATGTCTCCAGTGTCTTTTTCCCCACTTGGAGCTGAACCAAGAAGGGCATTTCTTCCAACAATACTATCTGTATATATGGATTTAATCTGTTTTAGTGTTATCGTGTATTTTATTTTTATAAACTGCTTTCTGTCTTCCCAAACCGAAAAAAGAAGACATATAGGTGGAGTAAACAATTAAAGTAATGTAAATTGTTCAGAATTGTAGACATTCTGGGATACTGTGGATTTTCGTTATTGAAAGGTTGGGAAATTCTTGTTGTTTGAGAATGTATTACCTGGCCATTCAGTAAATTGAAATAAGAAATTATTCTTCATTGAATACATTTGTTCTGGATTGGAGGCGGAAACCCCCCAATCTTTGCTTTTTCCCAATGTAGTATATAAACTCAGTTAAACATATTTCTCTCTCTTTCTTCTTCCTCCATTACCCCTTCATTTTAGATTCCCTTTATCTTTCTATAGTGATTAGATACTACGTTGTAGCACTCCTGGGAGTAATTTGGATGAGCAAAAGCATTACTAATAGGGAAAAATTGCTGCCTCCAGCGAATATGTTCTGTTATTCAAAATGCCACTTTACAAGAATGTGATTAATTTCAGATCAGAACTTTCCTTTTTTTAATGACACACTCATGTAATGGGTGCGTCATGGGGTCATTTGCTCTCCTCGCCCAAAATTTCTGATGGGCAGTGAGGTGTTTTCTTCTTGCCATCCAATTGCTAGGCAAATACTATTAATTATAATCTGACTTGTTTGTTTCAGCTAAAGGTTGTGCGTGTTTTGATGGCAATGCAATGAGATGGGTATAACGCCAGGTCTTCAGCCTGGGATGTCAAACTCAAACAAGCGATGGAGATGAATTGCTAAATTAGCAGATGTCGAAGAGTTAATGGTGTGTGTGTGTGTGTGTGTGTGTGTGTGTGTGTGTGTGTGTGCTCATGTAGGCATTTATTTATTTCATTCTTGAAATGTCAGTGAACTGAATTCAGACTAAGTCATACATCATTTACCTTGCTTTCACTTTAACTATGGATCGTCTGTGCCATTTAAACCTGGGCTAATCGCTAATTTATAGATAAGTCATCATTAATCCTCTTAAGAAATTGTTCACGGAAGAACAATTTCAAAAATAGTTCTCTTATTCCAAATAAACTGCTGCTTCTCCCAAAGCAGGATTTTGGCCTCTTTGGATCTTTAGAATAGCTTCATTAAAATAATTATGTTTTTAGAGAAACAAGACTGATTGATCTGGCAAGTCTACTCTGAGATAGGATCCAGCCACTGTCATCCATATTTAAAGTACCGTATTTTTGGAGTATAAGACGCACCCTTTTCCCTCAAAAAAAGAGGGTGAAAATCTGGGTGCGTCTTTTACACTGAATACAGCATTTTTGGCCTACCGAACCCCCACCCCCTTTTGCAAAAATGGATGTGCAGAGGGTTTGGGAGGCTTGCAAAGTGCTCCTGAGGGCTGGGGAGGGCAAAAAATAGCAAAACACAGGCTGTTTTTGCCCCCCAGTCCTACAAGCCTCCCAAAGCTCTCTATGCCCCCCCCCACTTCTTTTTTTTTTCTTTTGCAAAAAATGAGGCACGTAGAGAGTTTGGGAAGCCTGCAGAATGCAAAAGCTTTTTTTAAAAAAAACAAACAAACAACTACCTCTTCAAAATCATGGTGCGTCTTATACTTTGTTGCGTCTTATAGTCCGAAAAATACGGTAAGCTGTAAGGCTTTCAAAATGCAATAGAAGCTTTATTATGTGAATTCAGCTACCATATGTTATAGAATATAGATCACTGCTAATGTTTTATGAAACCAGCTGTTTCATGGCTTAGTCTGGGGCAGGGGTCAGTAACTTATGGATCTGGAGCCGCATGTGGCTCTTTCATCCCTCTGCTGCAGCTCCCCGTTGCCCGTCGGCTCCACAGTTGATAGGGCTTTTGGTTAGGACAGGTAGAGGAAAAAGGATGCCGTGCTAGGAGGAGACTCTATGGTGCGGGAACCAGACTTCTGGTTGGCTCCAGAATTGAATGGGGAGCTTCTGGTTAGGACCTTTGTGGCTCTTTGAGTGTTTAAGATTGCCGACCCCTGATCTGGGGTATGAACCAAGTCACAAATAATCACTCTCCAGAACCGTATCTGTGTATTATATCACTATTTATATATTAATTTACCACAAAAATGTCAGAGTTCAAGATAATTTCCCATTAAAAGCCAAAAAAAGAGGAAAGTTAATCTTCTTGACTCTGATAGAACCACTATTGTTCCAGACAATTCTGATATTTTTCCCACTGATCTGCTATTGCAAACTTCACTGATTTGTGAGTTTTAATTGCAGCTAAGCACTAATATTTAAATTTTATACCTTTGCATTGCAAAACAAATTTATGATGCAGAACGCTAAGGCTTAAATTGAAGGCAATTATCTTTAAGATACAATCACAATACCCCAATTGTCCATGCATAGATCTATTAAAATTGTCCTTCACTTATTGTGCTTTGAAATGAATTTTTGATTAGAGTTACCCCCTCCCTCTCCCCTCTTTAATGCAAACAGACCATTGACTGCAAATCAAAATAAAGTCTTTGCTGGTAAGTGCTTCAAGGGCAGGACAAAACACGAGGGCATATGTGGACATGGGATATAATTACTTCTCTGTAGAGATTTTTGTGCAGCTGTGGGCCACTTGATGGCAGCAGAAGCTTTTTAAAGAAGGGCGGGAAAAACCCAGCATTATAACAAGAAACCAAAGCTTTCAATTAAAACATAAATTATGAGTTTACTTACTGTCTGTTAATAACTGGGATAATACTTAAGGACCATTTGTAGCAGAGAAATGTCTAATTGGAACAGCAACAAAAAAGGGGGAAGAAAAATCTATAGAATTTGAAAAAAGGGAAAAAGAAGAGATCAGGGTTTTCCAGTACAAGTCCAAGAAGACATATGCATGCATGCATGCATGCATGCATGCATGCATACATACATACATACATACATACATACATACATACACATATACATGCATACGTGTGTGTGTGTGTGTGTGTGTGTGTGTATGTATAGATATAGATATAAATATACAGACAGACACACAATTTATTAATTGTCTTTGTCTCAATGCTGCCATACTCCAATTGACTCTGGGAGGTTCACAGCAACACAATATCACACACACAAACTCCCCCCCCCAAATAAAATGTAGGGAATTAACAAGCATTACGAAATAACAAGATTGCAGCCTTACAACAAAGCAATCATAAAGCCCAACAGGTGATATGCTGTTTAATCCAGGGAATCTTATACAGGTAGTCCTTGACTAATTCGGTTAGTGATCGTTCAAAGTTACAATGGCAGCAAAAAAAGCGACTTATGACCGTTTTTCATAGTTACAACCTTTGTAGCATCCCCACGTTCATGTGATCAAAGCCAACTGGTTCATAGTTATGACCTTTGCTGCGTCCTAGGATCATGTGATCACCTTTTGTGACCTTCTGACAAGCAATCATCTTCTTTTAATGACCCCATAATCCCTTGCAGGGTGGAGTCTGGGCAACTGAATGGAGCTAGCAGAATGTTTACTGGCCGGATGACTTTCCTGTTGCCATTGCGGAGTTTTGTTTCAGCAGATGAATTCTCATTGTGCCCAGAGAGAGAAATATCTGCCTCTACCTAGGATTGAACTCACAGATTGTGAGGCGAGAGCTCCACCTCTAGGCCACCTTCTGACCCCAAGCAATGTCAACGGGGAAACCAGATTAACTTAAAAACCAGGCTACTAACTTATTTACTGCAGTGATTCATTTAACAACGGTTGGAAGAAAAGTCATAAAATGGGGCAAAACTCATTTCACAAATGCCTCACTTAACAACAGAAATTATGGCCTCAATTGTGGTCCTAACTCAAGGACTACCTGTACATATCCTCTGTATTGTATCAGATGAGCAGATGTCATGGAAGATGAGACACCACAAATTGCCCTGCTTATATTACTTTATATGTAACAGCATGTGGCTTGGAGTATACCTGGAAACTTCACACAGGTATCTATTTCACATCCCAAGCAAAGGTGTTGTCAGGCCTGCAGCCATCTTTCTTTTGGATCTTTAGCCTGCCACACTTTCTATTATTCTACTATGCACTTTCTATTGTGGGGAAACAAGAGGGTGGATTGTACGGAGTTACTTAATGTGTAGCCAAAACAAAATTCCTTCTAGAAAGCCAAGGTCATCCTTTGTCTCTGCACCTCTGCACCTGACCGGAACTGAATGGGTGGAACTGCCAGCATAGCAGTGGGAGATTGGACCATGTGATGGACTGGTAGGTGTGGGGGCAAGATCTTGAACTTTCAACTGGGTGAGGAAAACCAGGAAGCTTCAGATTCGGGTTTTCCCAGATGTGCCAACATGGCTCTCTTAATAAATTGGAACTTTGAGCAATACTTTGCCTTGGACTCTGATTTACTTTTGGATGCTATTTGGAACCCTGACAGGTGTCACCTGGGTATATTAAGCCCAGTCATTGCTCATGCCATGTCATGAACCAGTTGAAACTTTTGAGTGGTCTTCATGAGCAGCCCCCGTGTAGGACATGTTTCAGTAACTGAGTCACGAGAAGACATTGGAGTGGTGACTCCCTAGAAGACCAAGTGAATAAAGGATTCTGGGTCCATGTAAGTCTGGATCCTATAATGTCCATGTTGCACAGAGTGGCATTGTTTGAGTTAGGTGACTTCATAAATAGCAATAGCACTTAGACTTACATACCGCTTTACTGTGCTTTACAACCCTCTCTAAGTGGTTTTACAGAGTCAGCCTATTGCCCCCAACAATCTGGGTCCTCATTTTACCAACCTCAGAAGGATGGAAGGCTGAGTCCACCTTGAGCCTGGTGAGATTCGATCTGCCAAATTGCAGGCAGCCGGCAGTCAGCAGAAGGAGCCTGCAGTACTGCACTCTAATAACTTTACAGGGATGATTATGAAAAAAATTCTTTTGTGTGTTCATCTTTTTTTCCTTTTGTTTTAACTGGTTTTTATTGCCATTTCTTTTTTCTTTTTCAATTGTTACAAACCTCCCAGACGTGTTGGGAGTCAGACAGCATGCAAGTTTAATAGTAAACAAAGACAAACAAATAAATTTTTATAAGCACCTTATTAAACTATCCGACCTGATCTTGACCTGAAGTTGCCCTGTGGAACTCCAAAATTAATTCACTGGCACATTTCTATTTAGCCTGCTTTTTTCTCTTGCTCCCTTTAAATTTCACGACCCGCATTTCAGTTGAAGTTCTAACCACACATTTTCTAGAAACATGTCATGCCTTATGCTTATCCATCTAGCAAAATTTGACAGGCCATTTCAGAAGCTCTAGAGCTCCTGTGATCCATAATTACAGATAGAATGATTGAAATGATTTTGGATAATAATGAGTTTTCCCAAAGTAGCTTTTTCTGTCCAAAGTGCTCTCCTGCACTTCAAGAACAAAGCATAAAATAAGTCTTCTCAGAGAGCAGGTGGTAAGGTAAAGGTAAAGGTTCCCCTCGCACATATGTGCTAGTCGTTCCTGACTCTAGGGGGTGGTGCTCATCTCTGTTTCAAAGCCGATGAGCCAGCACTGCCCGAAGACGTCTCCATGGCCATGTGGCCGGCATGACTTAATGCTGAAGAACGCTGTTCCCTTCCCACCAAAGGTGGTTCCTATTTTTCTACTTGCATTTTTACATGCTTTCGAACTGCTAGTTTGGCAGAAGCTGGGACAAGTAACAGGAGCTCAGTCTGTTACACGGTGCTAGGGGTTCAAACCGTCAAACTGCTGACCTTTCTGAACAACAAGCTCAGTGTTTTGGCCACTGAGCCACCATGTCCCTTGAAAGTAGGTGGATAGCCCTTTAATTTAGGATAGGGATTCTTCTTCTTCTTTTTTTTGAGAAACATTTTATGAACCAATGAATCCAAAAATCGAACTTTCTTGGTTATTGTGTGGGTATTATGGCTCATGGAAAACAAATGCTGTATTCCACAGTAATAGCTGCAGAGAAGCTGTCAAGCATGGAGCTGGTAGAGGTATATCTCAGATGGTTTGTTGCCTCAGGACTTGGACAATTTGCTGTCAGAAAAGGAAGCATGAATTCTACTTTGAATTCCTCAGGAGAATATCAGGCCATGTAGCAAGTATCAATTTCAAATACACAAATAAACCTATAAGGGAATGGAGGAAGAACAAATGAACTGTTTTGGAACTGTTTTGCCACGTCAAACTCAAGAACTTAACACCATAGAAATGTTGTGACTGAAATTAAAAGAAGGAGCTTGTACTACAGAACTGAAACAGTTTGTCATAGAGGAATTGGCTAGAGTTAAAATGGAATAGAATAACAGAGTTGGAAGGGACCTTGGAGGTCTTCTAGTCCAACCCCCTGCTTAGGCAGGAAACCCTACATCATTTCAGACAAATGGTAGTCCAATCTCTTCTTAAAAACTTCCAGTGTTGGAGCATTTACAACTTCTGGAGTCAAGTTGTTCCACTGATCAATTGTTCAAACTGTCAGAAAATTTCTCCTTACTTCTACTTGCTTCTCTCTTTGATTAGTTTCCACACATTGCTTATTGTCCTACCCCCAGGTGATTTGGAGAATAGCTTGTCTCCCTCTTCTTTGTGGCAGCCCCTGAGATATTGGAACATTGCTATCATGTCACCCCTAGTGCTTCTTTTCATTGAACTAGACATACCCAATTCCAGCAACTGTTCTTTTTATGTTTTAGCCTCCGGTCCCCTAATCATTGTTATATTTGTTGCTCTTTTCTGCACGCTTTCTAGATTCTCAACATCTTTTTTACATCATGGCAACCAAAACGGGATTTAGTATTCCAAGTGTGGCTTTACCAAGGCATTATAAAGTGGTATTAACACTTCACGTGATCTTAATTCTATCCCTCTGGGCAGCTGCAGCATTGTGCTGGCTCATATTTAAATGATTGTCCACTAGAACTCCAAGATCCCTCTCACAGTTACTACTATTGAGCAAGGTACCACCTATACATGTACCTGTGCATTTGGTTTTTCTTGCCTAAATGTAGAACCTTACTTTTTTCACCATTGAGTTTCATTTTGTTAGAGAGAGCCCAATGTTCAAGTCTGTCAAGATCCTTCTGTATCTTGAGCCTATCTTCTGAAGTTTTGGCTATTCCTGCCTGCTTGGTGTGCATCTTGCACGATGATATGAGACACTGATCATCACTGTTGTCTTTGTTATTAAAAGCGATGCAACTTAACTGAATCTAAATGGGCAATTATTTTTTTTCATATTGGTAGGTCTTACCTAATACCTGTAACCACAATTGAGCACAGAATCTCAGTCATATAATTTGTTGCAATGTTACCTTACTCAATTTTATGAACATTCTTACTATGGTCATAAAGTGAGTCACTGTACTTGTTAAGCAGATCACATGGTCATTAAGTGAACCATGTGGTTGTAAATGAATCCATTCTCCTAAATATTTAAGGAGATTCTCAGTCTCTGTTTTTTTTTTCCAAGAAGCAACTGGACTTTCTGATTTTTCTTTGAAGATGTTGCAGGCATATCAGAAAAGCTCAGGTGGATCTTCAACCAACATAACATGCGTGCCCATTTCCAACCCAAGAATACACTACGGCGGAAGCTTGTCCACCCCAAGAATAAAACACCTACACAGAAACTGTGCAACATGGTATATGCAGCACAGTGCAGTGAGCCACATGCAGATCTATACACTGGGGAAACAAAACAACCAGTTCATAAACACATGGCACAACATAAGAGAACAAACACATCAGGACTAGATTCATCTGCATTTAAAAGACAAAGGCCACTCTTTTTTTTTTGTAAACATTTTTTTTATTTTTAAACAAGCAAGTACCTACAAATATAAAACATAAAAAACATCTTCCAGTTCCGTACAGTGTGTTGATTGGTTACAAAACCTTTTGTACATCACCATAGTCATCACGTACACGTTATATAAAATCTCGTATTATGAAACTGATGGGTTACTGATGGAGGGAACGGGTTATCCTAAACAGGGCGGCTGGGCGCGACTCAGCAGACGCAACCAGAGAGGCAATATATGTTCTCTTAGCCGTCCTAATTGCTCGAATGTACTCTCTGGTGCAGGTTGTTAAACGTGCTCGGTTCGGTTTGGATTTACTGGACCTCCATAAGTGCTCTAGGCGTCTCCTTTGGCGCTTCCTCTCCCGGAGTTCCTCAGTAAACCAAGGAGCCCTCCGGGATCCACTGCTTCGGAGCGGCCGTAGTGGCGCAATCCGGTTAAGAGACTTCGTCGCTGCCAAGTTCCAGGCAGCAACCAGAGTCTCCGCCGGACTGCGGGCGAGAGTATCAGGAATAACCCCAAGTTCCGTCTGGAACCCCAAAGGGTCCATAAGTCGCCTGGGGCGGAACCACCTGGTCGGCTCCTCCTCCCTACAGTGGGGGTTTGGTCTCCGAAAGTCAAGCCTCAATAGGTAGTGGTCTGACCATGACAGGGGCAAGATCTCACTACCCCTCAGACCAAGGTCACAATTCCACTGCTCCGAGAGGAATACAAGGTCAAGCGTGTGACCTGCTGAGTGGGTCAGTCCGCGGATTACCTGGGTCAAGCCCATGGTTGTCATGGAAGCCATGAACTCCTGCGCTCCGTCAGAGTGATCACCGAGCGAAGGCAGATTGAAATCCCCCAGAACCATAAGTCTGGGGAACTCAACTGCCAGCTCGGCTACCGACTCGAGGAGCGAGGGGAGGGCTGCTGCAACGTAGTTAGGATGCAGGTACGTTAGCAGCAGACCCACTTGACCCTTGAGGTCCAACTTCACCAGCAGGGACTCACACCCGACAAGCTCCGGAGCAGGGATCCTACGAGGTGCTAGAGACTCTCGGATAACAATGGCCACACCCCCACCCCTTCTCTGAGCTCTCGACTGATGGAGCACCTGAAAACCTTCTGGGCACATCTCTACGAGGGGGACTCCTCCCTCCGGGCCCAGCCAGGTCTCAGTAATACATGCCAGGTCTGCCCTCTCATCTAAAATTAAGTCCCGAACGAGAGGAGCTTTATGAACTACAGACCTGGCATTTAGCGCCAGGAGCCTGAGGCCAGGGTCCTGATTACTCACACCACCAGGCCTTGGAGTGGGACTCGTAGGGCCGGAAAGAGGGATCTCTGTGATGTAGCGAGCCCTCCTTCCCCGGTAATGGCCAGCCCTAAAGTCCCCACCATATCTGCTTCTCCCTGTTAAGACCGTAATGCTCCGGCCCACTCCTGTGTCCGTAATTCCCTCAACCACCCCTATGGCTCCCGCGTTCTTCGACAGGCCCTCCGAATCAAGCACACTCATTTGTTCACCCAAGCAGTCCCCACGTAATAATTAAAAACACATAAAATACAATAATAATGGGATAATAAAAAGTGGGATCATTCACTCAATCACATGCAAGTCCCATACACTCACCATACCAGTTAAAAAATTGTGCAATCGTGCGAAGTTCGTACAAGGCTTATATAGAAGGTCTTAATAGTCTTAGCCTTCTCCTCTGCAAGGTCCAGTAAAGAGTTCAATAAAGAGGGTACGGTCCAAAGAGGGGTGCTTCGCCCCTCTCCCTTCCTCCAAATCCCAAAAATGTGCCCAAGGCCAGAAGTCGCTCCTTTGAAGGGGCTGAGGTGGCATCCCTGAGCATCCACGGGCGGTAGTGGTCACACCAGATGAGACCAGGTCATAAGTCCAAGCGTCCAGCAGCCGTGAGTAGAGGGAGCCAGATGGCAAGAAAGGCCCTGTAGCCGTGAGGGTAAACAGAGGAAAGGCCACACCGTAGGGAAGGCCAAGTTAGGTGGGACGGAGGGGGGGGCATCCAAAAGGGCCGCGGCGGCAACAAAGCCAGCTGCCTGATCTCATCCAGCGCCATGCCCAGCCAACCGCCCCCTCTCTGGAACAGTCTAATGCAGTCCAAAGATCACAAAAGCGAGAGCAAAAGATGTCAAAAGGTGCCGGGGGCGCCGCGTATCGCAAGCCGACGGAGCAGAAGGAGGGGGGGCACCTAAGGAGGCCATAGCAGCGGCAAACAAACCAACTGCCCGACCTCGTCCAGTGCCGTTCTAAGCCATCCACCTCCTCTCTGAGAGTAAAATCACTCCAACAGCCAGATACCCTCCAGGACTCCTCCTGGCCAGGGAAAGGAACAGGGCTAAAGCTGTAAAAAGCCGCCGGGGAAGTTGTAGAGTTGTGAAGAGCCAGTGGGGACGGCGCCATCAACGCACCGCCGCCATGATCGTCATTTTCGCCGCCGAGCGCTGTAAGAATTGCTACGGGTGGCTGGATGGGCCAGGGGCCACCCAATCGCGACGACCCTCCAAATAACCGCCTGTTTGGGTGCCCCAAATTGCGCTCTACCGCTAGGACCCCTTCCTGCATGGTCTCAAAGCTAAGTTGCTGATATTTCTGATATTTTTCGCTAACCCAGACCAGAGTGAAGGCTGACGGCCATTCCGCCTCGCACATGCGCAGAAGGACACCCAAGTTGCGGGCTCTCTCTGAGGGGTGTAAGATTTCACCCCCCAGGGTGGACTATCTGGACTATCCTTGGGGGGCAACATCCATAGTCACTTGGTCTTGTCAGGGTTGAGTGCAAGCTTGTTCATTTCCATCCAGACCCTGAAAGCTTCCAGGCACTGGCACATCACTTCCACCACTTCACTGAGTTGGCACGGGGTGGAGAGATACATCTGGGTATCGTCCGTGTACTGATGGTATTTAATCCCGTGCCGGCGAATGATCTCACCCAGAGGCTTCATGTAGATATTAAATAGGAGGGGGGACAGGACCAAGCCCTGCGGCAACCAGTATTTAAGGGGCCTAGGGGTCGACCTCTGTCCTCCGACCAACACCGACTGTGACCTGCCAGAGAGGTAAGAAGAGAATTATATTTAATCTTCAAGCTTATTTTCATGGCTGTGGTACAAAAGGTGACTCCTTTGGTGGTAAGATGCAATATATTATTTAATAGCAATCTGCAGTCTTTTTGGCAAGGATAACAATTCACTGCATTTTCAATTACAATTCATATAACTGGAAAACATTTTTCCGCTTTTCAACACTGCATTTTTCTGGGATGCAAATATAGTAATAATGTAATAAAAGTTGCTTCTTGTTATAACCAAGGAAACTTAATTGATGTTGATCGAATGTATTAATAAGTGGAAAAGCAGATAACATAACACAACTAAGTTTCATTCCCCATAAAGGTAAAGGTGGTAAGGTAAAGGTTCCCCTTGCACATATGTGCTAGTCATTCCCGACTCTAGGGGGCGGTGCTCATCTCCATTTCAAAGCCGAACAGCCAGTGCTGTCCGAAGATATCTCTGTGGTCTTGTGGCTGGCATGACTAAATGCCGAAGGTGCACAGAATGCTGTTACCTTCCCACCAAAGGTGGCCCCCTATTTTTCTACTTGCATTTTTTACGTGCCTTCAAACTGCTAGGTTGGCAGAAGCTGGGACAAGTAACGGGAGCTCACTCAATTATGTGGTGCTAGGGACTCAAACTGCCGACCTTTCTTATCAACAAGCTAAGCATCTTAGCCACTGAGCCACCACGTCCCTTCGTTCCCCATGCTGACGCTTACATTTATAGTACCTGTTGTTTTTTTTTTAATCCATTGTTGCAATACATTTCATAAAGGTCAAAGTGAACTTAAAAATGTCATATGACTCGTAGATTATGGGCAGAGGTAGTATTCAGTTGGTTCTCTCCGGTTCGGGTGAACTGGTAGCGGCAGCTGCGGGAGGTTTTGCCCACCCGCCCCGAAGTAATGCGCAAGCACTACGAGCACTTACATTTGCGAATTGGTAGGGAAGATAAGTTAATCCCACTTATCATCTGGCTTATTATGGGCCAGATTATTATTTTTTTGCTCTTTATTCAAATTATATTTGATAAGGGAAACCCAACAGTCAAGTCAACCAGTAAATTATATGAAAGGTAAATGAAAATAGCAGTTTAGTTTTGTTCGATTAGTTCAGGAACTACGCATTGCCCAAACCATTTGGATCATTTTGGTGGTTTTTGAGTCTTTCTGATAGGATGATCAGATTAAATATATATATACTGCATAAATAGCAAAGAATTGATAAAAAGGTGTTTTTCATTGAAAGCACCTGGACAGCCACTGCTGGTAGCATTGTATTCTGATCTTTGAAGTGATTAAAATATATAACTCACAGACCATTTAATAGTACGTTAAGAAAGCATTAAAAAGAGTACTGTCGTCTTGTACGCTAGTGATTCTACAGGAGTCATTATATTCAGTCTATTCTTACTGGCATTATGCCACTTCTGATAATAGCTGTACAGTCCAATGAACTGAAAGTTGTACATTAGTACCATTTTCCTATTGTAGAACAGTTTCAGCAAAGGACAGTTGATATCTGTGATCTTTCTAAACACAGTGTCAAAGTTTGGTAAGAGCTCTGTGTTAGTAGAATGACTTACCATATTTTTGGAGTATAAGACGCACCTTTTCTCCTCACAAAAGAGGTTGAAAATTTGGGTGCATCTTACACACTGAATACAGCATTTTTGGCCTACTGAAACCCTGCTCCCTTTGCAAAAATGGACACGCAGAGGGTTTGGAAGACTTGCGAAGTGCTCCTGAGGGCTGGGGAGGACAAAAACCGGGCCATTTCCCCCCCCAGCCCCCAGGAGCACTCTAAGAGCCTCCCAAAGCTCTGCATCCCCCCATTTTTTGCAAAAAACAAGGCATGCAGAAGGTTTGGGAGGCCTGCAGAGTGCAAAAACTGTTTTTTAAAAATTGCCTCTTCAAAATCATGGTGCGTCTTATACTCCGGCGCGTCTTATTGTCGGAAAAATACGGGTACTTAGAAAGTGGACTGCATAGTTACATTGCCTTCTATTTTCCGTATCTTACCTTGCTGTACAGGCGGTCCTTGACTTATGGCTTCAGTTGGCTCCAGAATTTCTGCCGCTAAGCAAGGGGATTGTTAGGTGAACCACGACTGATTTTACAATTGTTTTTTTTTGCCACGGTTCTTAAACAAATCACTGCATTGTGTTGAGTGAATCGTGCTCTTGTTAAACAAATCCAGCTTTGACTTTGCTTTTTGGAAGTCGGCTGTGAAGATCGCAAATGGGGATCACATGATCTTCAGATGAGAGAGAGAGAGAGAGAGTCTCATTCAAATACGAAGAACAAAGAGAAAGTAAATGGTGGGAGTCAACTCTGTGCAAAATGCAGATTACAAAATGAAAACTACACACACACACACACACACACACACACAAATGTCTCTTCTCCCCCCCCCTGTGTGTGTGTGTGTGTGTGTGTGTGTGTGTGTGTAGTATTCAGAGCTGGGTCTCAGTTTCAGTATATAAAATATGAGCCAAAAACTAAGGACAAATCGTTTATCTAATCATACCGCTTTTGAAGACCACAAAAAGAATATCTGAAAAATCAAATATAATGCCATTTCTGAACAGTTTCTTTCATTCATTCAAATAGTCAGGAAATTGGTAAATAACTTACTTAAGGTTGACCTTTACTTTGTAATGATAATTTCCTGTTCTTTGGTAGGATTTGCTAGTTAAACTGGAGTCTTGCATATTAAATCTGCAAAGTGACCCCTTACTGGAATATCATTAATATAATGGTATAATAAAAACACTATTGCTAAATATTATTGGGATTCTCTCTGTTTCCATGGCAACCTAGGCCTATGGCTGCTTCTGTGGTATTAAATCATTCTTTTGATAAAGGCTTTTGCTCAAATGTTAGACTTTTATCCTTTAGTGTATTTGTCTTCTTATTGTTCTGCAAATTGCTTCTTCTTCTTCTCTCTCTTTCTCTGTTGCTGTTTCTCTTTCTCTCTGTATCTGCCTCTCTGTCTGTCTCTGTCTTTCTTTCTCTGTGTCTCTCTGTCTCTGTCTGTCTCTCTTTTTTCTGTCTCTCTCTGTCTCTCTCTGTATCTGTCTCTCTCTCTGTCTCTGTCTGTCTTTCTGCCTCTCTGTGTGTCTCTCTCTGTCTCTCTGTATCTGTCTCTCTCTCTCTGTCTGTCTCTGTATCTCTGTCTCTCTGTGTCTGTCTTTCTCTATGTGTGTGTCTCTCTGTATCTCTCTCTGTCTTCCTCTATCTTTCTCTATGTCTTTCTCTCTCTGTGACTCTCTCTGTAACTCTCTCTCTCTCTCTCTGTGTCTCTCTCTGTCTGTCTCTTCTCTGTCTCTCCGTCTCTGTCTCTCTGTCTATCTATCTCTCTTTGTCTCTCTGTCTCTCTATGTCTGTCTGTCTGTATGTCTGTCTGTCTGTCTGTCTGTCTCTCTCTCTCTCTCTCTCTCTCTCTCTCTCTCTGTGTGTGTGTTTCTGTAATTATAGGTGTGATGTTTATAAAGCAGGATGAAATAATGCTGATATGGAAGGGATTCATGTCACTAGGCAGATCTGCTTCAGCAACTGTATAGGTTGGTAGGGAGTGTTGAGGGCTGTGCCATTTTAAAGTTCTGATTGGGCAACTATAGTGTTGAACAAACCCCTACAGTAAAACACATAGACAAATCAATTCCTTGCATAAATAATAAACATCTTGCAAATGAAATATACAGCAGCAGGCAAAGATAAGGGTGGCTGAAGCAGAAACTCAGCTTCGAATACTAGTTGCTACAATAGTTCCTTTACCAGCATAATATTATTCCATTTCATTCAGTTGAAGGGAAAAAAATTGAAATGGGCAGTGAAGAAGGAACAACAATCACAGTCATCACCACCACAACAAAATAAGTGTTTTGTGGAGATTAAAATGTAAGGCCAGACTATGATTAGCTAGAATAAGATGTTTTTGGTTGTCATTTCTCAATTTATTTATTCACCCATTCATGTACGAAAATAGGTAGATGACTGGAGCCCTAATTCGTTTGAGTTGTCCTACTTTGAGATGTGTTAACAATGAGAAGTGATTTACTAGCATAATGAATAAACAAGTAAACAGGCAGAAATGCAGAGGAGCAAATTTGCGGGTGGTTTTCTGCTCCGATGCCAAAATAACTTATCTTAGCATTAGTATTTGCATTTGTAACTTAGCCTTGTGGAGAAGAGCCACCATTTGGTGTGGAGCCTAACAGGAATAGTATTTTACCACTCTGGAAGCATAAACAGTAGCCTTTAAATCCAACCAGCAAATTCTGTTTTATTGAGAAAGGTTCTCTACCCTGGGAGAAAGAAAGCTACCAGTGAAGAATCAATGCAAGTGGATTTATGATCACATTTGCTTGCCTAAAGATTTTGAAAACAAGGAGTAGGAACAAAATTAATAGAGTGATAAGGCTTTCTGGTGGGTCCATCATTCTCTTCAAGGAATACGGAAAAATTCAAACCAATATTCTTTTTGTGAACATCTCTGAACCTTCACCCTCATCTTCCCGATGGTAGTCCTCGGCTTATGATCACAATTGGGATCAGAATTTCAATTGTTAATCAAGGCAGTTGGTTTATGAGTCACAGCTGATTTTAGACCTTTGTTAAGCAAATCATTACAGCTTCTAAGTGAAACATGGAATCCAGCTTCCCCATTGACTTTCCTTGCCAACAGTTGGCTGGGAAGGTGATCACATGATCTTGGGATGCTTCAACTGTCCTAAATACATTTGCTACCAAGTGCCTGAATTCATGCAATTCATCTTAATTACGGGTGTATGAATCATAGTTTGACCAGTTAAATTTTTCTGTCCCACTGATAGCAGAGAGAAAAAATATCCACCAAGGTGTTACATGCTTCAAATATGATTTGGAAGAACTGCTTTGATCCTTATCCAACCACAACATATTTCTGCTATTTATTAAAGCAATCCATTATTCTTCAGACTTCTGCTCTTAAAGCAGCCCTTTCTAGACTTATAACAAAACATAAAAAGAGGAGCTATTTAATAAAAAAAAACACCTGGGTTTTCTATGCTTGGCTTTTAAATCCTTTTTGAAATTTACAAACCTCATATTCAATTTCCTGAAATTAAGCCCCTTTGAACTCAGTGGATCTGAGACTCCAATTCAGCAGCTATCTGATAGCTGCTGATCTAAATAGCTGAGCTGCAGAAATCTTGAAGACCAGTGAATAGCAACCAAGTTAAACAGAACATTCTCTTTGGTGCCACTGAGTGGTAGTTTGAATTTTTCATCCTGTACCTTAAATGCACAAAAATTCTTGGAATGACAGAAGTAAAACCAGTGATTATAGGTCTTCCCACCTATTTCGGTTTATCAAGTGATTTTATTTTATTTCCTAAAAGCTGTGGTAAGTTAAAAGGAAGTGTTTTATCATTCCTATGAATTACGTAGTTACAATTCTTTGAAGTTAACATTGCTATAAATGGATTTTCTATTTTGAATGTTGCTGGTTGTTTTTCTGACCCTAGTCTTATTGGAAATATTTAATTAGCTGTAGTTATAAATATTTTTGGTCCTTTTAACTGAAAAAATTAACTTTCTAAAATGTTTCTGTCATTTATTGATTTTTTTTCCTGCTATACCTATGTATTTGAGTTTTTTGTTTGTATGTTCTATAAGTAAATTACTGAAATGAAATGTATCCACAAACAAGTACATTTAAAACTATCATTTTACCTTATAATCCAGGCTAAAATTGATTGGCCACGCTTTCCAGAACAAAAAATAAATAAAACATATTTTAAAGCTACCGTGTTTCCCTGGAAATAAAACAGGGTCTTATTTTTTTGACCCTCCCCCCAAATAAGCACTTGGCCTTATTTTTGGGGAGGTCTTATTATTTTTGAGGTACAGGAGGCAGTGAGCGTGGCCACCTCATAGCTGCTGCTATGTTGCAATATTTTCAGGGAGGGCTTATTTTGGGGGGAGGGCTTATTTTAGCATACTCAAAAGCCCGATTGGGCTTATTATCCAGGGAAGTCTTATTCTCAGGGAAAGAAGGTAAAATTCAGAACTTTTGCTTGAGAAGAAAGAGTTTGGTTTCTTTTCTAAAGTTGAACAAAAGTGAGATCACATTCAATTTTTGAAGGAATATACTTCTTGCTCTCCTACCCCATTCATTTAATATTTTACTATTTATTTCACTTAAATTATTCTTATTCTGAAAAGTTATTGTCAAGTGGAAAAATGGCATATGCATTTTAAGCATACTGTATTTTAAATTGAATTTTAAATTGAATTTAAAATTTAAATTAAATTCTGGTGGAAAAAAAACCCTCAGTAAGTCATTAGGTTTATCCTAAATTAAATTGTATTGATTGCATTTGCAAAGTAACAGTTTAAATCTGACAAAACAATGGTATAACAATAGAGATTATTTATGTTGGAGGGTGACAATTTTAATTATGAGTGTAGCCAAAATTAACTGCTGAACAACACCACAGACACAGTAGAAGCCAAACAATTTGTGAATAAACATCTGGTATTAACGGGATGTGGATTCATTATGAAGTTCATAATCAGAACACAGAATGTCACAAGCATTAGTCAAGATTTTGTAACCATGTTGTTATAATTGGATAGTAATTGGCATCATCTGAATAAGAGAATATTGGTTCATAAGAAGAGACAATAAATATTTTCTATACGATCTGTAATAAACAAGAAAAGGCTGATATAAATGACTGAGCAAAATTTAAGAGATTATCTTTGAATGTGTTCTAGGAAAGTGTTAGAATCATGTTTCTCAACCTTGGCTACTTTAAGATGTGTGGAATTCCAACTCTCAGAAGTTGGAGCTGGGGAATTCTGGGAGATGAAGTCCATGCGTCTTAAAATTGCCCAAGTTGAGAACCTTGTTCTAGAAGTTTTACACGTAGATACAACATACACAGTTTTGCAGTTGGATAAATCAGAATGTTGAGAGGGACAGCAAATCAACAGATTGTCAAGAATGAAATATTGGCATCTACATGTCTGATCTCATCATTAGAGGAAGGAGGGAGGTGTTGGTTATGAGAGGAGGTTACTAGAGAAAACAAAACTTCTACAGCTCCACTAAAGTTTGTGAGAAACTGGAAACTTTCAAGGATGATTTAGCAGGTGGACAAATGAGACAAATAGTTTGCCTAACAATGGGAACTTTACTTGGTCTACTAGAAACCTTGAGAGTTGGGCTGGGGAAATCATTGATTAATACTACTAATATTTTTCAGAGTATAAGAAGCAACAAGATTTTGAAGAGGCAAATAAAAAATGTTTTTTGCACTCTGCAGACTTCCCCAAAATAGTCTGCATTTTGCAAAAACGGGCCTGTTTTTCATTTTAAAAAGGGGCATGCATAGCCTTTAGGAGACTTATAGAATGCTCCTGGGGGCTGGAGGGGGCAAAAAGGAGCAAAAAACCAGCCCATTTTTCACTCATTTCTGCCCTCACCAGCCCCAGGAGACTGTGGAAGCCTCCTAAAGGCTATGCATGGCTATTTTGGTGAAGGGGGTGGGTTTTGGGAGGCAAAAAATGCTGTATTCAGTGTATAAGACCCACCCAGATTTTCACCCTCTTGTTTGAGGGAAAAAGTTGTGTCTTATCCAAAAACTATGGTATCTACTGGGGGTTGAGAAACTCAGAATTATTTTTTCTTCAGCCTTCCCAAGTTATGTATTCAATAAACCAGTAAGTTTTTCAGAAAAAAAAATGATTCTGGACTTTTATTTGGATACTTATCATTGGATGTTGACACAGAATGGAACCATATAGCTAAATGGAGCCCATTGAATATTATTCTTTTCTCTTCTGGTTTTACTTTGATTTGGTAAGGCAATCTCAATATTCCAGTTGCAAACTCCAAAACTGGTACTTAAAAATAATAAATAGAAATCTTTACCTTTGCTGTATTCTTTTTTCCCTGGGTTTTTTCAATCTCTTTTCCTACTCTCAAGCTGCCAGAAGAGGGTATCTCTTGTGCACATCTACAGAAAAAACGCTGTATTTTAATTTCTTGAAATTCCATGAGGATACATTCTATCTATCTATCTATCTATCTATCTATCTATCTATCTATCTATCTATCTATCTATCTATCTATCTATCTATCTATCTATCTATCTATCTATCTATCTATCTAATCTATCTATCTATCTATCTATCATTTATCTATTTATCTATCTCTATCATCTATCTATCTATCTATCATTTATCTATTTATCTATCTCTATCATCTATCTATCTATCTATCTATCTATCTATCTATCTATCTATCTATCTATCTATCTATCAATCATCCGTCTATCTATCTATCTGTCTGTCTGTCTGTCTGTCTCTATCTATCTATCTATCTATCTATCTATCTATCTATCTATCTATCTATCTATCTACCTACCTACCTACCTACCTACCTACCTACCTACCTACCTACCTATCTATCTATCTGTCTGTCATCTGTCTATCTATATCTATCTATCTATCTATCTATCTATCTATCTATCTATCTATCTATCTATCTATCTATCTATCTATCTATCTATCTATCTATCATTTATCTATTTATCTATCTCTATCATCTATCTATCTATCTATCTATCTATCATTTATCTATCTATCTATCTATCTATCTATCTATCTATCTATCTATCTATCTATGTATCTATCTATCATTTATCTATTTATCTATCTCTATCATCTGTCTGTCTGTCTGTCTGTCTGTCTGTCTGTCTGTCTGTCTACCTACCTACCTACCTACCTACCTACCTACCTACCTACCTACCTACCTACCTATCTGTCTATCATCTGTCTATCTATCATCTATCTATCTATCTATCTATCTATCTATCTATCTATCTATCTATCTATCTATCTATCTATCTATCTATCTATCTATCTATCATCTTTCTATGCCGCACAATAATCAGAACTTTTTTAAAAAACTTTTTTTAAGCATTCGGGAGAACCGGTAGTTAAAAAAAATACTTAAAAAAGTAAAAAAAAAAAAAGTTGTCCAGGTCCACCCAGTCACATGACCCCACCATTAAGCTAACCACACCCACAGCAGCGTTAGGGGAAAAAAATGAATTTCACCATTGCTTAACTGCTTTCAGTTATCCCAGGGCATTGGGGCAAATAGTTTGAATTCCAATGGCAATCCTCCTTCCACCAACATTGTTCCATCTGCAAGCTACTTAGATTGAGGGGAAAGGAAATTAAAGTCGATTCTCACAGCTTAGAGTTTGTTTCTCCCCTCCCCCCAACCCTTGGAAAAGAACGATTGTGGCTTTTAGAGTTATAAAATAGAGTTATCAGCCAGCTTGCAGGTGCCTAAATCCACTGCAGAGGTATTTTACCTGCATTGTTTGGTGACATCACACACACACACTTTAGCATAAGAGAGGTATCTCAATACAAATATGAGTGGTTAGGCAAAATAGCAAAGCCCATTTTAGCTTCATTTTACATGTACAGCAGGGATTAAAATCAGCATGTTTAGCAAAAGGAGGAAGTTGTATTTTAGAATTTCTAAGGGGCTATTTCAAAATAAATGGAGAGTTTTATTAAGGCCTTTTGCTGAAACATTTTTCTGCAAGCGGTAATTAAACCTTTGAGGCAGGAAAAAAAAAGAGGAGGTGAACATGTCGGCATTCATCTGTCAGCATTTCTTTAGAGTAGTGACGAGAAATATCTCCTTCCTTTCCTTTCCTCTTTTCTAACAGAATATGTTCATTGGGGAGATTTTAAACTAGAACTACTGATCTCAAAAATCACAGAAATACTGTTAAAATTAAATAAGTTCTGTGAGGCAGAAAAATGCTATTTGTTTAGGCAATTATATCACAACTTAAAACAACAAAAATCACCTTAACAGATTACACAGTTAATTTAGCATAATTAGTACATTTCTACACCAAGTCTTATGAGGTATTGTTTAAGAGCATTATCAAAATAATACGCAAGAAACAATGGAGTCAGTTTTAGATAACCTTGGTGGCTTCATATGAATTATTCTTTTATATTCTTTCCAGTCTAATATTTATTTAATGGTTCATATCTCATATTCAAAGGATGTTTATGAGCAGATGATTTAAGATAATCCCATTGTTTTATACAAATCATTGCGTATTGTCCACAATTTTTTTTACTACCGGTTCTGTGGGCGGGGTGTGGCTTGCTGGGCATGGCTTGGTAGGTGTCCCTGGGGAACGATACTGCAAAATCCCCATTCCCTCCCCACTCCTGGGGGAAGGATACTATAAAATCCCCATTCCCTTCCCACCCCACTAACCTGCTTTCCAGCTCTGTTCTCCTGTTCAGGGCAACAAGGAAGACCCAGCCGATCAGCTGGGACTTGGGAGGCAGAGAATAGATAGGGGCGGGGCCAGCCAGGAGTGGTATTTGCCGGTTCTCAGAACTACTCAAAATTTCCACTATCTGTTCTCCAGAACTGGTCAGAACTGGCTGAATACCACCTCTGGTCTGTGTTTGGTGCCTGGTGTTGAAACAATTCTTCACTTAATTCATACTACATCCATCAAACCAATTATGTTGTTTCTGTGCTGCTACTCTTGATCTTTTATCCTCCTCTTCCTCCTTAACATATCCTATTTTCTGGGCGTATTACAGGATGTATTGAATAACTTGGGCTCCTGTGACTTGGATGAAGATGACCTGATGCTTGATTTGGAATTCCTAGAAGATCCCCAGCATCGACCGTCTGGTAAGGCCCCCAGAAAATATAATGGCTTAAACACTTCGGTTCAATGAGCTTTTACTCTGAGTACCTTTTCAGGAAGCGAGTAGTAAATATAATTCTTAACAGGACAAAAAGAAGAATAGAAGATACATCTAATTTAAATTGCTTTCAAATGTATCTAGTTCAGAATGGTTCAGATTGCTTTAGGCAGTTGGCAAAGACAGCGTCCTTTTCCCCAGATGCTTATTTCTTCCTTAACACCATTCATAATGTTGTTTTTACTGGAAAAAAAAATCATGCATTTTTCCCTTTGTAAGATTAATACTCACATCTTTCTTTGCTTCTTTTTGATACAGTTGAATCTTAACTGTCCAGAAACTGGAAGGTTAATGATTCTTCAGATAGCTTAATACATATTGCCTATGAAATAAACAAAGAAGGGATACCTTAGTAATCTCCCAAAGGTTTTGTTTTTTTCCGTACATTTTTCCTCCTACGCTTTCTTTCACTTTCACCATTGTTTTTATATCATTTTTTTTACTCATTTTACATTATCAATTTAGTTTACATCTTGCGTAAGTAGGGTTTCTTTAAGATTGTCAGATCTTTAAGTGTTTTTTCTTGGTCTTCATGTCATTCTTCTTCAGTACCTGTGCAGTTTTCTGAAATACTTTTCAGAACTGCCTTATCACTGCCTCTTTCTTAGGTCTGAGAGAGAGTGACTGGCTCAGCTAGCTTTTGTGCTTAAGGAAGGACTAGAACATTGTCAGAGTTTTAGCAGCGTGACTAGTATTACGTTATAAACCCAGGAGCAATAACACAGCACACAGAGCCTTAAGACAATTAACAGTGGTTTATATACAACTATATACAGACATATATACATGCGGGAGATAAATTTCCTTACCGTTCACTGCAGACACAAGGAGAGAACTGGACACAAGCTGAGAGAGAGAAACACCCTCTAATGATCACCTATATATAGACTCCTCTTAAAACAGTAAATGACTTGTGTGGACCCCACCAGAGCCTTAAAGAGGCAATACCATAGCTGCAATGAATTGGCCTCATTGCATCAGCCACATTGCATTAGCTTACTAATTACAGCTTACAACTTTACATCAGCTGGCAGCTATTAAATCCTCAGTATCTTGACAAACATGTCTACTCTTAGTCTTTTAACTGTTACACCAAACTAGGTCTCATTGCTCCTTCAGTACTTCATAAATAATAAAGAAATTGTTATCAGAAGCTGAAAAAGTACAAACTTCTGGTTAACATCAACTGATGTCTAGCAAACTGCTGTAGGTTTTCTCTATACAACAGGGGTGCCAAAGTCTATTTCATTGAGGGCCGCATCAGGGTTGTGTTTGATGATGGGGGTGGGTGGGTGTGTGGCCAGGGTTGTGTTTGATGATGGGGTGTGTGTGTGTGTGGCCAGCTCAACATCACTTGTATCATGGGCACCTGTGGGGGCCTGAGCACTCTTCCAGATAAAACGGCTCCCAAGCTCCGTTTTCAGCAGCGACAGCTTCCTGCAACTCTCTGCCAGCAAAAGTAGAGCTCAGGAGAGCTGCACGTAGCCCTCCCGAATTCCGTTTTTCACTGACAGAGGCACCGCAGGATGATCTTTCGCTGTTTCCAGAGCGGCAAGATCTAAGCACCCCGTGGGCCAGATCCAGCCCCCCCCCGGGGGCCTTGAGTTTGACACCCCTGCTCTACAATTTGAAATTGAGCCAGTTTGGTCTAGTGGTTAAGGCACCACACTAGAAAGCAGGGGAGAATGAGTTCTAGTCATGTCTAGTTTAGAAGCCAACAGGGTGACTTTGGGCAAGTCACCCCGTCTCAGCCCCACCCATCTCATAGGGTTGCTTGTTGTGGGGAAAAAAAATAAGAGAAGGAAAGTGTGTTAAATATGTTGGCCTCCTTGACTTATTTGTAAAAACTATAAAGGCAGGAAACAATCAAGAAAGGACCCAAGGCATATGTTTCCTTTTTCTTATATAGGACTGCTGTGGGGAATCAACCACAAAGTACTCGGAATGCAAAAAAAGGTTCCTGGTAGATGTGATAAATATTTATTTGGAATCTCTTAGTGTTTCCAGAAATCTGTCGATACTGGATGCTCAATAGTTAGCTTGATAAATCAAATATGATTTGCCTAAGGGGTGTCTGCTTATTACACTATATAAATTAGGAGCTTAGATGTTTTGAAAACACCACAGTAATAACCACGACAGCTTTGTATGGTAGGTTGCTGTTTTTATACAGTAAAAAGCACTTACACAAAGAAGCAGTATTAAATTAACCTTTCTCATTCTGAGATTTTTCTTTTACTCTGCTATACAGATATCTCTTTCTAACATTTCAACATTAAATTCGTAACTCAAAACATTCCACGTATAAATAAAGGAGCTTATATTTCAGTTATCAAAGGAAAGGATTATCGGAACAATTGGCTGGCGTAACAGTAGATATCAGTTTTATAGGATAGGAATTTATTAAGTATATTCTCAAGAAAAAAGTGTTGATCTTGCCCCAAAACAGAGTAAGATAGAATGCAAATAGCTGTGGTTTGCATATAATGCTACTCATTCTAGGTCCCAGTTGGACTGTATCTCCCTGTTGTGGGAGAACTGGCAGCAGGTTCGGACAGTGAGGAGGTTGGGGGGAACATGGGCCAGTCCTGGAGTCTGGGGAAGGCTCTGACGAGGGCTCTGTGTTGGAGGCAGAGATGGGTCCAGAGCTGTATGCTAGTTATCAGCTGCCTTCAGAGTCAGACATCAGTGAGGCAGGAGAACAGCTGCAGCCAGTTCCCAGTGTGCGCATGCGCAGAGTTGCCAGACGAAGGGGGCAGCTAAAGAACAGGCGTCGACTTGGGAGTAAGGCCACAGGTGGATGATGAAAGGCTTCTCCCAGAGGAAATAAAAGAGGAGCAAAAGGGGAGGGGAGTTTGCAGAAGACAATTAGTTTGCTTAATTGGTTCGTGGCTCTCCGAGACTCCTTGCCAAGTTTTGCAGATATCGGCCTGTCAGCTCTCCAAGGCAGATAAGGTCTGTGACTGTAAATCCTCCCTTGAAAGACTTTGCTGGATGTGAACGAGCAGAATTCACAGTCAATTAACAAAAGGGGTTATTGTCGGGACAAGGACTTTGCTTCATGATCTCAAAAACCTGGGTCAGAACAGAAGCTTGAAAAACTAACTCTAAATGTTTAAAGATCCTAACCAATTGTTGTCTGCCAATTTTCCAAAGCAACTGAAGGTAGGACAAGAAACAATGGGTGAAACCTTGTTGAAGAGATATTCAATCTGGAACTAAGGAGAAATTTACTGACAGTGAGAACAATTAATCAATGGAACAGCTTGCCTCCTGGTGGTGTTGGTGCTCCATCATTTCAAGATTTCAAGAAAAGTTTGGACATCAGGGGGTATAAGGTCTCCTGCCTGAGCAGGGAATTGGGGTTATATGATTTCCAAGATCCCTTCCAGCCCTATGATTCTATTTAACAGATTCATTGCTTTGTGTGTTTGGAACAAAGTAGGGATTGTGGTCTTGGCAAAGTTTATTGTTAATGTCTTCTCGTTGCAGTGATTTTAAGATATTTTAAGACCAATAGATCAAGGACAAAATACAATGCTATATGTACAGTTTAATTCAAGGTATTACAATGCACTAAAGGGATGCAGTGGCTCAGTGGCTAAGACGCTTAGCTTGTTGATCAGAAAGGTTGGCAGTTCGGCAGTTCAAATCCCTAGCCCCTCATAACAGATTGAGCTCCCGTTACTTGTCCCAGCTTCTGCCTATCTAGCAGTTTGAAAACATGTAAAAATGCAAGTAGAAAAGTAGGAACCACCTTTGGTAGGAAGGTAACAGCGTTCTGTGCACCTTCGGTGGTTAGTCATGCTTGCCACATGACCACAGAGATGTGTTCGGACAGCGCTGGTTCTTCAGCTTTGAAACGGAGATGAGCACCGCCCCCCAGAGTTAGGAACAGCTAGCACATATGTGTGAGGGGAATCTTTACCTTTTTAATACAATACAACTTAGATTGATCTGTGGAAGATTGCAACTCCTATCTGGAGTCGGTCACCGGGACCAGAGATTTGGTCTTCCGAGCTTTCGGATTTCTTCTGGAACCCATCTTCAGGGAACGCCTCTCTAATGACTGACCCAGATTGGATCCTGGAACATTATCCTGGGAAAACGTATATTTCCCTTCATTCATGAGGATTGCAACAGATTGAAGTCAGCATGTCCACGTGCTGCCTTTGTTTCATCTGCATTCATTTGTCTGCAGAACTTTTATACTGTATAATCTTTTTATCGGTCTGTGCCATTTAGAAAATAATAAAAATATTAAATGGATCTCCTTTTTTGTCATTTTAAAGTTTAATGTTGTGGCATTGTGGCATTGTGGCTATTTTAATAACACTGGGTAATGAGTTGTTGGTGTAAAATGCGGATGAAATAATTAAGGTCTCTAGGTTAGCATTCTAACAGGTGTTCGCGGAAGAGGTTTTGTTCTTTACTACTAATCAGGAGGTTCTGAAATGCTAGGTAACATTTTAAAGTTTCTGAATCCTGACCTAACAAACTGTACTGATTAGTAGTAGACTCATAAGAGGTTAATCAAGAGTATTTTCAGTTTGGAAAGCGAATGCTGGCTGGGGAATTCTGGGAGTTGAAGTCCAGACATCTTCAAGTTGCCAAGGTTGAGAAACACTGCCTTAAAGAGTTTCCCAAATGAGTTTTTTTTTTAAAAAAATGACATATTAAATGGAAAGGGAAAGGTTCCCCTCGGACATAGTTTCATGAAAAGAAGGACTAGGGGAGACATGATAGCAGTGTTCCAGTATCTCAGGGGTTGCCACAAAGAAGAGGGAGTCAAACTATTATCCAAGGCACCTGAGGGTAGAACAAGAAGCAATGGGTGGAAACTAATCAAGGAGAGAAGCAACTTAGAACTGAGAAAAAATTTCCTGACAGTTAGAACAATCAATCAGTGGAACAGAAGTTGCCTCCAGAAGTTGTGAATGCCCCAACACTAGAAGTCTTTAAGAAGATGTTGGATAACCATTTGTCTGAAATGGTGTAGGGTTTCCTGCCTAGGCAGGGGGTTGGACTAGAAGACCGCCAAGGTCCCTTCCAACTCTGCTATTGTATTGTATTGTACATGTGCTAGTCGTTCCTGACTCTAGGGGGTGGTGCTCATCTTTGTTTCAAAGCTGAAGAGCCAGCGCTGTCTGAAGACACCTCCGTAGTCATGTGGCCGGCATGACTAAATGCCCCATAGATGTCAGGTTTATATAAATATGCTACAGGTAGTCCTCGACTTACAACAGTTCGTTTAATGACTGTTCGAAGTCACAATGGCACTGAAAAAAGTGACTTATGATCATTTTCACACATGACCATTGCAGGATCCCCATGGTCATGTGATTTACATTCGGATGTTTGACAACTGTTTCATATCTATGACGGTTGCAGTGTCCTGGGGTCATGTGACCATTATTTGTGACCATTTGATGAGCAAAGGCAATGGGGAATCCAGATTCACTTAACAACCGTGTTAGTAATTTAACAGCTGCAGTGATTCGCTTAACAAATGTGGCAAGAAAAGTCATAAAACGGGACAAAACTCACTTAACACATTACTCACTGAGCAACACAAATTCCGGGGTCAATTGTGGTCGTAAGTTGAGGATTACCTGCATAGCTGAAAAATGACTTTGACTCCCTAATTATGAACTGACTTTGTTCTGCCTCGAGCCTGTAGGCTCGCTTTGGGCATGCAGTTAACTCCACGCTTAGGAATCTCATTCAGATCAAGTTTATTATCAGGCATTCTTAAAAACAAGAATTCAGTATTAAGATACTTCTGACTTTCCATAATTTGTCCAATCACATGGTGTAAAAAGATGATGAATTGGCTCCCATGTTGAGCGGAGACACATGCGTTGCTTCTCTGGTTCACAATGGCATTTAAAATGACTGGCTCTGTTCTGTGCAATGGCAGAACACCCCATTGGCCAATCAGAAACACAGATATGATCACATGTCATGGAACTACATTTCCCATAAGGTAGTCTCTGTCTACATTTCCCAGGAGATGGTTTCTTAAAGGAGACAGCTCTTAATTTCAACACTATCTATATACTGCTGGGGGGACAGCACAGACTTACTTGATAAAAGTAACAGATATGGAGGCTAGATTCATTGTAAACAGGGACAAGTCCTATACACACAGAAAACCAGTCTCCATCAGTCTGTATTTCATATTTAAATTCTAGGCATTCTCCTTTTCCTGCTTTTTCAAATTAGTTTGGCATTTTCCTGGCTTTTTGTTTTTGTGGCCTTGAGACCTCCTTGATCTGCGTTGACATAATAATTCTTTCTAACCTGGGAATTGTCGTTCCTTGTCTTACCAGCTTTATTTCTTACATTGAAGGAGGGGGATTGCATGGATTCTTTTACACTTTCGACCTGCTGCTAGCTTGATATTCACAGTTCGGAAACCTGAGCTCTTGAAGATGACATTTACATCAAGATGATAAATGGCAAAAAAAAAAAAACACCCAACAACCTGTGGACACAGTTACCTGTGGATTTCATCCCAGGCCATAAATAATACAGCACATGGCAGCATCGAGCTGATCTTTCTTGCAAAAGAGGAACAAGGTTGGATCTGGTTAATCCTTAGCTGGAGACTCCCGGGAAACACTCTGGCTGGAACATAGATTGAGATATTGAAGAAACATTGCACTGAAAAGCAGATGTTGTTGCTGTTAGTTGCGAAGTTGTTTCCGAACCCCTCGCGACTCCATGGACAACATTCTTCCAGGCCTTCCTGTCCTCTACCATCTTCTGGAGTCCATTTAAGCTTACGCTTACTGCTTCGATGACTCCATCCAGCGACCTCTTTCTCTGGCGTCCCCTTCTTCTTTTGCCCTCAATCGTTCCCAGCATTAGGCTCTTCTCCAGTGAATCCTTCCTTCTCATTAGGTGGCCAAAGCATTTGAGTTTCCTCTAAAGAGAAGTCAGGGTTGATCTCCTCTAGGACTGACCGGCTTGATCGCCTTGCAGTCGAAGGGACTCACAGGAATCTTCTCCAGGACCATAGTTCAAAGGCCTCAATTCTTTAGTGCTCAGCCTTTCTTATAGTCCAACCTTCACAGCCATACATTGTAACTGAGAAAACCATAGCCTTGACTATACGCACTTTTGTTGGCAGGGTGATATCTCTGCTTTTTAGCATGCTGTCTACATTTGCTATAACTTTCCTCCCGAGGAGCAAGAGTCTTTTAATTTCTTGGGTGCAGTCCTCATCTGCGATGATCTTGGAGCCCAGGAAATTAAAATTTGTCACCATTTCTTCCCCCTCTATATGTCAGGAATTTCGAGGGCCAGATGCCATGATCTTAGTTTTCTTAATGTTGAGTTTCAAGCCAACTTTTGCACTCTCCTTCTTCATCCGTATCTGAGGCTCTTTAGTTCCTCTTCACTGTCTGCCATTAGAATGGTATCATCTCCATAGCTGAGGTTGTTTATATTTCTCCCGGAATAGCCGAAAAGCAGTAGAAAGCTGATTTTGAATTGTTACCAAGAAAATTATGTGGTTGTGGCAATGAAGCCATCAGAACATGAATATTACTCAAGGCGAGGCTTCATGTTTTTATGATGTAAGAATTGAAAGGAGGAAAAGGACATAAGTTAGGAGACTTACCCGATCCCTTCTCCCTTAGCAGCAAGGTATGGAAAATAGAATTACCTGGTGGATAATCTTAAAGTTGCTTAAAATGAGGCGGGAAATTTGATTAGGACTTCTGCTGCTTTTGTCACAAATAGTTATACCTTTCTTGAGATTAATTCCTTTCGAGATCAGTAGAGACTTTAAAACAAAATTGTCCAGAATTTGGATGTTAATTAATGTAACAATTGGCAGCCGCAATAGCTAGAAAAATTTACTTTTGAAAGGAAAAGTTTTATTGGGCATCCTAGGAGAATTCTCATAAATCAAAATAGCCCCTAAGCCACTGTCTGCTGGTACAGAGCCAAATGAAAGTGTTGGCGTAATGACCCAAGGATGTCAATTAGGAATTAATTAAGGAGTTGCTAAATTATTTTGGAGCTTGATGAACAAGGCTGGGTGCAAAACGCTGCAGTGATTCAGGAGCTGTGCTGTACGTATAAATTAAACCTGGCAATATTTGTTAATGTTTCAAGTGGGAAAGGAAACAATTGAAGTGCCGCAGAATTCCAGTGGCTTTGCATATGAAACATGCATATGAAACGTGTCCGAAAAGAAAAAATATATATACTCGGGCTTAATAATCGAAAAACAACCACTGAGTCCTGTCCTGAATGCAGAGTAGGAAAAGAGTTTGTAAAAATGGGAGATTATACAAGGGGTCTTATACAAACAATTTCATAAGCCGCATCACATCCCGGTATAATCCAGAGATAAAACTCGGGATGTGACTGCCAAACATGCGCATAGAAACAAATTTAAGCAAGCCATTTATTTTCCCCTTTCTCTCGGATGCAAATTGACATTTTATATGGCATCTTCTTTGTTCTCTTATTGTCTTAGAATGTAATGATATTGGATTATTATTTTTTTGATAGCAGTGCTAATACTGATGTTATTATTATTTTTTCATCTTACATTCTAGATGGATGTAGCTACTGGCTTTAAATTTTATAGAGTTACATTATTTTTTTGCTCATTTTGTCGGAAATAAAAGAATGTGTTCTGACCTAGGCTTCCCAAGAGCCTGAAGCAAACTCTTGGTCCCGACAAAAAAAACCTTTTATTATTTTACTGCGAATTCTTCTCATTCACATCCAGCAAAGTTTTTCAAGGGAGGATTTATAGTCACAGACCTTATCTGGCTTGCAGAGCTTCCAGGCCAATATCTGCAAAACTTGGCAAGGAGTCTCGGAGAGTCACAAACCAATTAAGCGACCTTCTCTTTTGTTTCCTCTGGGAGGGGCCATTCATCGTCCACCTGTGGCCACCTACTCCCAAGTCAACCCCTGTTCTTTAGCTGTTCCCTTCGTCTGGCAACTCTGCACATGTGCACACTGGGAACAGGCTCCAGCTGTTTGTCTGCCTCATTGATGTCTGACTCTGAAGGCAGCTGATAACTGGCATACGGCTCTGGCCACCTCTCTGCCTCTGACACAGAGCCCTCATTAGAGCCTTCCCCAGACTCCAGGACTGCCCCATGTTCCTCCCCAACCTCCTCACTGTCCGAATCTGCTGCCAGCTCCGCTGGTGGGCCACAACAGAATGTATTCATTAGTGACCATCATTAAAAATGTTAGAAAAGCAAATGGCCTCTCACCTAGTTTTGATTTTTTCTACCCATTTTACCCATTATATGGCTACAAAGGGCCATGAGGAAAAGAAGTGATGTCCCCTTTGATTCACAGTCATAAGTAAAGTGGCAAATTCATGCATCGATCAACTGGGTTTTGCTTTTTCTGTAGGTGAACATTACTTGTAATGCGTTCGTTAGCATTGCTGCAAATGTTGATAGATTACTAGAAACAATACTGTAGAATAAAATGATTTAACAATTAGATTACATAGTTGATTAATTTATTTACTAAATAGTTAAAATATTAATCTCCATATAATATTTCCTCCTTTTAAGGCTTCCCCATCATAAACATTAATATTCTTATTATCGACTGTCAATTATATATTTTTTAAAGAAAAGAAGATGTATGATGCACTAATTAAATCAAGCCAATACATTTCCTGCTTTTAGAAGGGCCAGTATTCCTAAATTTCTGAAAGAGCCTGAAGGGCAGAAACACACTGAGATGAACAATAAAATCATTATACAAGCTGTGGGGTAGAGAAGAGAAACCGTTTAATGAACACCCTTTCCCCCTTCTGATTATTACAAATTAACATGCAATCACATTTGCTTAAAACAATTGCCAAATGTTTTCAGTTGTTTGGACAATAAAGTATTAAAAATGTTCCAGGTGCTAATTAATGTGTTTACAAAGAGTGAAGCCAGCTTTTCTCTGATAAGTAGCAATGCCTTTGGGCTGGTGCTGTACTAAATTCTCTGTTATTCTCGGTTACATGCATAACCAGAGAGAAATGAATCCCAATATACTAGAATTATGTTAACTTTCTATGTTAGCATTAATTGGCTTCTTACCAAATTATAACAAATAATTTCATTATCCCCTTTTCTCATACTTTTCCACAAGAGGTTCCTTTGATGATCCATTTTTGAGAAAGCCTCCTTAAGACAGCCTGATGTCATTAAATGTGGTCTGGATTCCCAGGAGGGAGGGAGGGCATTTCAGAGGAGCAAGAGGCAACTCAGTTCAGGTAGTTTGTGTGAGAGAAAAAGGATGAAGACAGCTTCTCCCTAAGAGTTCCCAGATAATCTGCTTCACGTCGGTGGCAGTTTGTGTTCTGACCTAGGCTTCCCCAAAAAGCACGAAACAGATTCCTAGTTCCAACAAAACCCCTTTTGTTAAACAAAAGTGAATTCCTCTCATTCACATTCACCAAAGTCTTGGCAAACAGTCTTTCAAAGGAATAACTACAGACCTTATCTAGCTTGGAAAGTTGCCACGTAAACATTTTCCAAACGCAGTGCTGTGCAAGGAAAGACTGGGCACAGAGTCTCTGAGATTCACGGATAGATCTTCGTACTCCTGAAATGAATGAACAAGCAAACAAATTGTTTCCTGCAAAAGCCCACTCCCCTTTCACTCCTCTTTTATTTCCTCTGAGAGGGGCCATTCACCGTCCACCTGTCGCCTTACTCCCAAGTCGACCCCTGTTCTTTAGCTGTTCTCTTCATCTGGCAACTCTGCACATGCGTACACTGGGAACAGGGTCCAGCTGTTCGTCAGCCTCACTGATGTCTGACTTTGAAGACAGCTGATAATTGGCATATGGCTCTGGCCTTCTCTCTGCCTCCGATGCAGAGCCCTCGTCCGAGCCTTTCCCAGCCTCCAGGACTGGTCCATGCTCCTCCCCAACCTCCTCACTGTCCAACTCTGCTACCAGTTCTGCTGGCCGCTGGCGGGCCACAACAGTTTGCTTTAGTTTGGCAAGATTCAGTCTATAGTGTGGAACATTGAAGGAAGCTGCTTGGAAGAATCACACTGTGCCTTTCACCGTTTTGAAACCTGACACTTAAAAAAGTTAAACTGAACAGGAATTATAGGTTTTATACATCACCAAGGCAGAGGGTCAAACTTGATTTCATTGAGGGCTGCATCAGGGTTGTGTTTGACCTTGAGGGGCTAGGGTTGGTGTGGCCAACTCGACATCACTTGTGTCGCGGGTGCCTATGGTGGTTCGAGGCATTGCCAGAGAAAACGAAGGTCAGGAGCGCCACACGCGGGCTACCCCACAGGCCAGATCTAAGCAACCTGCAGGATGGATTCAGTCCGTAGGCTGGATTCAGCCCGTAGCCTTGATTTTGACACCCCTTCACTAAGCATTATACAACATACAGTATCTGACAGTAGTTCTCAATCTTAGAAACTTTTAGACTAGTGGACTTTGTGGCTGGTTGGAGAATTCTGGGAATTGAACTCCACTTGTCTAAAAGTTACTAACCTTGGGAAAAACGGGCATATGGTATTATTACTGTGCAAAGCTTTGGATTCAGTTTCCACAAGGAGCCATGGAATGTATGAGAATATAGGTGTTGCATCTTTCTTGGATTTCAGAAAAAGATAACCTTGGTTTAATTTTTTCCAGACAGATGACACAGTCACACTCCCCCATCCTCTGAGATACTTTGTGAAGATAGATTCCAAACCTGAACAAATATTATTATATATTCTAAAGATGGTCTGAAGGGAATGGATTTTAGAGAACAGAAAATCTTCAGTTGTAAATGATGGGTTTTGGGGTAGTGGCCTTATGTTAAATCTCACTAAAGGGAGTTTTAGTTAGTAGAGTTCAGTGTCCAAGACTCTGTTACAGCTATTATGTCTCAGAGGAGACAGATTTAGTTAAGTAGATCATCTGATTTGACTGGAGCAGCTTCATGCGTTCATCTGTGTAAATTTAACACAGAAAATTATTCTCTCTTAGAATCCTAGTCCTCATTCATATGTCCTTTTCACAACTGAAGTCCCAAGGGCACTGAGTTTTTTTTAAAAAGAGTCAAGTTAATATATGGATGGATGATTAGTTCTATTAACTCTGAATAAACTATAAGTATACCCCAATCAAGATACTACTAACTCAAACAAAGTAATAGTAAACAATACCCTAATCAAAGAATCATCAAGGCCACTCCAACCAACACTGGCAGAGCAAGCCACTAGTATATAAAATGAGAGTATTCCTTACTCCTTCTAGCACTGATGATGTTCTATACTTTGGGAATGAAACATCTAGCATAAATTTTAGAAGTAAGTCTCAAAAATTACTTCCCAATAAGGTCATAATCATTATTCTTCCATCCAGTATTTTCACACCTACAAACATCAGCCAATGTATCCTTGAAAAGAGTAGGTATTTTTTCCGTCAGTCTGATACAAAATGTGAATATCTTAATGATTTGATGGATAATTTGCAATTGGCCATCAAGCATTTCTATTTCCCTTTGGCTTCCCCATCAATTCTGAATTGATGCATTGATAAAACGGGGCCCCTCTTATCTCATTCTCATTCTTTGAGAAGCTGGGAACTTTCCATCCCATCCAAGTTTGTCTGGGTTCCCACACGCTTCTTTCATGTTTCTAATAAATTATATTCTGTCTTCAATATTAATCTCTCTACCCCTCCCCAATCTATTCTCCTTTAATTGATCTCTGTAGTTTTAGGTTACAGCACTGTAACACTTCTTTTATCCATACTTCTATTATCTTTTTTTAATGGAGACATGGATTTTTCTGCACGCAACAAAGTATGTACTGTAACATCGAAATTTTAGAGAGTAATGAGCCATTGCTTAGGGTGTTAAATGCTAATGTCTTGGATATGTCCACCCACTCTCCATTATTTATTGGGTAAGAATATGTTCTTGTTTTTCCAGATGTAACAGCATTATTCTTGATGCTTAGAATTTCATCAGAAACAGATAATCCATGGTTAACAATAATGAGTACATTCTGACTTCCCTTACATGGGAATAAACCACAGTGGAGTCCATTTGACTTACCTAAGTGTTGTGTATTTCAAACTATACGTGTTCCTGTTTTATGAAGTACTTGTGCATCTTAGCATAATAAAACTGACTGTGGAATTCATGACTACTATATGTAGACTGGCACTAGAAAGGAATTGCAGCTTTGTCAATAACTGTTACAGCTGAAGATTCATTCCCCAGAATATCAGCTGCAGAAAACCCTGGAAACAGGATGCTATCTCTTGTTTATGAACACCTCACAGGGATCTGTTGTGAAAAAAACAAAATGCTGGAACTGCAATGGATCCTGATCTGCTCTAGAAGGGTTATTCTTCTGTGATTTTTAAAAGCAGAAAAAAAAAGGATCATTTTCCCTCCTTCCATGAAAACAGCTATTCAGAGAAAGGTCAGTGTATTATATTTTCCCCCAAGCTCGGAATCAAAATTCATTTCTAAATCAATCTTATTGATTCTGCTTCTACATCCATTAGTCACAATGTAGTTTATAATTAAACACTAGAAAACAGCAGATAAATTTAAACAGTAAAAAAGGTTAATAATGCAGACTATGAAATTTTGGGTAATAGACTGCCCGTGTTAGATACCATGGAAAGCGTTGAAAAGTAATTGCATGCTGAAATGCCTGTTGGAAGAGAATGGTGTTAGTGTCAGACCAGTCACATTGGGCCTTCAGGCCTGTCACATTTTCTACTGTGGGAAAATGGGAGGGGGGATTATATGGAGTAAGGGAGATACAGAGTCAAAATAACATTCCTTTCTCAGAGAGTCAAGGACAACTTGCCCTGCAGCTGTGATGGAGTGACTGGGAGGCATCTCCAGTTTTGGACAGTGCTTGATTGGACCACATGATGGACATGTGGGTGCTGGGCAGGGACTTTTGGGTGGGGAAAACCTGGAAACTTTCAGATTCGGGTTTTCCCAGAAGTGCCAATATAACATCTCTAATCAAATGGAACTTTCAGAAAACTCAAGTCTTCTTTCGCTAGGGGTATGACTGGAAACCCTGATAGTTAGCCTGGCATTGAAGTACATGAAGTGTGGGCCCCATGGGCAGGTTGGTGAGATGGTGGTGGTTTGAGAAGGTTCTCGTCAGGTATCAAGTTGCTTGCAGAAGAAAGCAGGTATAGCCATAGTAGTTTGTATTTCTGCCCTTTTGTGTCTCTCCCCTCATGACGTCATACCCATGTGTCTGTCACATGCATATTGTAACTGCCATTGACCCACACTGAGAAAAAGCTTAGACTTACTGTCTTAAATCAGGAGTCCCCAACCTCCAGTTGTCAACTCGCAAAGCATTTCTGATCTGCTCTCGAGTTGCCATGGGCAGGAGGGGGGGGAGTGAAGCACATTCCACGCATACCTTTTTCAAAGTTGGATCTCAGATTACTGGAGCTGGCCTGAGAGGCAGGTTTTTCTATAGCCCATGAGAAAGTGTCTCTTTGGAGAATATGATTTATGACACACCCAGGGAGGCGGTGGGAAACAGGGTTAGAGTTGAGCCGTAAATTATGTGCAGCAGAATTGACTTCACACAGGGAGTTGCCAACATGTTGCTCCTGATAAATAACTGAATTTCTTTTGAAACTTGGCTTAAGGCTCATGAGTTAATTAGGGCATCCATCAGAACCCTGACACCGGTCTGCGGTCCAATGTTGGCCCGCAGCCCATTCAGAACCAGGCCATGTGTAACCGTGTGCAACCATCTCTCCTCCCCTGCCGCCAATACCACTTCACTAAGATGAAAAGGCTGGCGACCGCTGGCTTAAATGGTAAATTTCTTCTCATTATTTTTCTGATATATGTTCATCTCCCACGTGCTTTTATCTCCCCTCAATTTCTGTGACGGAGAAAGAGTGGTGCGGGGGCCTAGAGGTGGAGCTCTTGCCTCACAATCTGGAGGCTGTGAGTTCGATCCTAGGTAGAGGCAGATATTTCTCTCTCTCGGACCAATGAGAATATGTCTGCTGAACAAAACTCTGCATTGGTGACAGGAAGGGCATCTGGCCATTAAACACTCTGCTATCTGCATTAAGTTTCCTAGACTCCACCCCGCAAGGGATTTGGGAGTCATTAAATGATGATAATGAATTTCTCTGACAGTGAGGGATGCCCCTTGATAAGTAACATTGCATTTCTGCATTTCAATGTCTTTTTCCTCCCAAACACAGCGACATGCATTACCAAAACCCAAATCTGATCCATAGTGACCAGGATTATTTTACTAGTCCATACTGGACTAAAATTTCAACTCTTTCTCAACAACTAGGTTGTCAAGGTGTTCAACACAAGAGCTACATAGCACAGAGCAGGAGGGATGACAATTTTTGATGGAGCAGAGAGAGGCTAAATCATACATTCATAATCTTCAGCAAATATATTTTGGACTGAACTTTCCATACTCCTAGTTTTCAGTTTTTCAATATTATATCAAAAGCAATTTGGGGAAAAAAACTGTAGAGAAACTTTATTCTTCCAGACAAAGCAGTATTATATAAAATTTGCGGTTAAGTTTTACAGTAGCATAATGGAATATTTGGAAAATTTAGAAGAAATATTGACCATAAAAATAAAGCACACATACATGGTCCTATGTATTGTCTCTGGGTAGGCTGAGATTTATAATTAATTAGTTAATTGCTATTCCTTCTGTGTTTCTGCTACTCATTTTCCTCAAATATATGTGTGACTAGGGGTATGTATGTAAATGGAATCACGAAAGCAGTTGCATTAGGTAACTTACATTAATAGCACTGCATATTTTAAATGAACAATGTCAGCAGAATGTGTGTGTGTGTGTGTGTGTGTGTGCATGTGTGCATTGAAGGAGAGCATGGTGTTCTTGTCAGAACCAAGCAATATATTGTCAGTAATGAAAACAGAACCTGTATAACACAAATGCTTTGATATGTCTTTGATTTATGAATATTGCTAATGCAAGGACTCACAAGTGTTTCCACTCAACGGGTATGTAAATTATCCCCACATTTGCAGGCAATTGTATTCTACTTTGCCTTTGGACTACATTTACTTTCCCAGAAATAGTTTACAGTGAGATTGTCACAGCACTGGTGAATCATACTTTAAAGAGCATAACTTCCTGATTCTTGTTCTTACGAACTTTTTTCACTTAGATAAGACTGCAACTGAAGTTTTAGAAAGAGTTCAATACTTTAAATAGGATGGTATTCTTCTGAAAAGGTCTAGATAATCAATGTGGTATTACCAGTATACCAGTGGATAATCAATATGATATCACCAGTATATAACATTTATTTTTGTTTGTTGTTAGTTGCGAAGTCATGTCCGACCCTTCACGACCCCATGGACAACGTTCCTCCAGGCCTTCCTGTCCTCTACCATCCTCTGGAGTCCATTTAATCTCATGCCTACTGCTTCAGTGACTCCATCCAGCCACCTCGTTCTCTGTCGTCCCCTTCTTCTTTTGCCTTCAATTTTTCCCAACATTAGGCTCTTCTCCAGTGAGTCCTTCCTTCTCATTGGGTGGCCAAAGTATTGGAGTTTCATCTTAGAAGGATCTGGCCTTCTAAGGAGCAGTCAGGGTTGATCTCCTCTAGGACTGACCGGTTTGATTGCCTTGCAGTCCAAGGGACTTGCAGGAGTCTTCTCCAGCACCACAGTTCAAAGGTCTCAATTCTTTGGCGCCCAGCCTTTCTTATGGTCCAACTTTCACAGATAATCAATTTTCATTGATTATCCACTGCCATCTAAAGCTGAAAATAAGGATCTTTTGTTGTTTTTTAGTGTTCTGCTTAAGACTTTTTTAAAAAGTCCTTCCTCTGAGCAGGATCCTATTGAAATGGAGTGGAAACCAAAGATGGGCCTGCTGACTTCTTAATATGAGTTTTCACTTGACTGTCAGTTAAGCTCAGCTTGATTGAATGAAAAACAAACAGGGTAAGGTAATTTTGTTGATTACATAAACACACATTTTTCAGTATCTGCCGCTCCTACTCAGAATGCAGAGAAGAAGGGGATTCTATCCAGAGAATCTGGTATCATAATTGAACAGCTTCTGGAACTTTTTGGCTTTTCTTCTGGCTCGTCCCTTCTAAGTCTTAGTTGCACAGCTGTTGATGTGGGCAATAAACTTTGGATTGCTGTTTCCACATGAATGTGATTCGACATTGCAGGGAGAGCTGCAACTGCCTAAATCGGTTTAGTGTGGTGAAGGATCACACTAAGCTTCCTAGCAGTAAGTTCAATTCAACAATGGGAACACTTCCCTCAAGAGAGAAGCTATCCTTTGCTGAATGCCTTCAAGCAAAGGCTGGTCTTATTTGCTGGAATGGATTTAATGGACTTGGCAATGTACTATATACATCTCTTCCCATCCTTGTGACTCTGCGATGCTCCTTGGAGTAATATATAGCACCTGGGCTGTATATGACTCACTATTCGAGCTCAAATGTTTGAGCTGGACAAGTTCTTTAGGCTTGTGAAGTTGTATGTAGTATTGTAAGGTCAGGTTTTTAGTTACTTGGTCACAATTTAGAGCTGTTGTTTCAAACTCTATTTCATTGGGGGCCGCATCAGGGCTGTGTTTGACCATGAGGGGGTGAGGTGGATGTGGCCAGCGTGAGCATGACTAGCTTGATGTCACTCATGTTGGCACCTGTGGTGGCCCACGCACTCAATTTCATTGAGAGCTCATCGGGGTTGTGTTTGACCTCGGGGAGGGGGGGAGGCAGGGTGGACATGGCCAGGGTGGGTGTTGCTAACTTGACATCACTGGTGTTGGGGGCAGCTGTGGTGGGTCGAGCGCTCTGCCAAACAGGGTCCCGAGCTTTTTTTTCCAGCTGTGACAGCTTCCTACAACCCTCTGCCAACAAAAACAGAGCTTAGGACTTAATGGTACCAATAAAGAAGAATATTTGTAGTTCAGGGTGTAATGAGGGGTCCTTGGTGTTCTCAGAGCTTGGTTGATTTTTTGCAGACCTTTTATTACCCTTAACTAGGTAACATCATCAGTACTAGTAAGGGTTCACCAACAAATGCACGCTCAACAAAAGCTTGCCAACAAAACTGTGGGGAGAAAAGCGCAAGTTCAAAATTGTGCCAACAAATGAGCACAGAAGCGTGCCGACAACAGCGCGCCAACAGAAGCGCACTCTAAACCTAACCCTAAACCTAACCCTAACCTAACCCTAAACCTAACCCTGAACCTAACCCTAACCCTGAACCTAACCCTAACCCTAACCCTAACCCTGAACCTAACGCTAAACCTAACCTTAAACCTAACTCTGAACCTAACCCTAAACCTAACCCTAAACCTAACCCTGAACCTAACCCTGAACCTAACCCTAATCCTAACCCTAACCCTAACCCTAACCCTAAACCTAAACGTAACCCTAACTCTTACCCTTACCCTAACCCTTACCTTAACCGTAAAGGTGCTTCTGTCGGCGCTCTTTTGTCGGCGCGCCTTTGTGGATGCACTGTCGATGTCGCGGTTTTATCGCTGCAGTTTTGTCGGCGCGCTGTTGTCGGGCGCGCATTTGTCGGGTCACGCTAGTAAGGAATGGGGTTTTCTTTCAGATTATATTCTGGTCTCTTGCCTGTCTGTGTGTGTGGGGGGCGTCTTAGAGAATATTTCATTGGGTAGTTTACTGATTGCTCTTCAGAAGTTTCTTGATTTGTGGTATTGCTTACCTGATTGTTGGCCGGAAGTTAACCTTGGAGTTAATCTATGATGATCTGAGTGCTAATTACTAGTGGAGAGGTGCTGGAGTCTTTTTCTCCTTTGGGCTGGTTGATTGTCTCTTTTGCATAGTCTATAGATGGTGTTAATGTCTATGTGCCTGTTGATGGCTGATTTGTCAGAGTGGCAGGCTTCTAGAAATCCCCTGGCATTTTTGGACTTGGCACTAGCACTGATGATGTTGTTGACCTCACCCCATTTCTAAGAGGCCATTAGGAGTGTGCATTAGCACACCAGCGTGCCTAACGTCCCTATCCTACTATCCCCATTTATTTGTACCCATTTCATGTGTCCTTATTCAGGCTTATTCTCATTCCTGTTATCTTGTACATGTGTGACAAACTAAATAAATAAATAAAATAATAAATGTTATCTAGTTTGCGTAAAGAAGCATCCTCAAGAAAGCAACCAAGCTCAGGGAGCACCAGGGACCCCGTAATTTTGTGCATAATTGTGTATTTGGCCCTGCATTGTACAAGCGCACAGTTGTTAATTAGTTTAAGATACAGTGGGACCTCGGGTCTTGAACGGCTCACACCACGAACAATTGGGGGGGGGGGCGACCAAAAAATCTGCTAGATGTTGCACTCGGCTCACGAACACATCCTCAGGTGCCGAATAAACACAGCCATGGCGATTTCCCTGCCATGCTGTTTTTTGTGTGTGTGCACATGCACAGTAAGACTTGCTTCTTTCTGGTCACGAACAAATCAGGTTCCCACCGAAGTCCTGGAACAGATTAAGGTCAGCACCTGAGGTCCTACTGTACTTTTGCCATTATGTCCTTTTGGTTTCTGATAAGGATGGGAATCCCGTTCCCTTTAGCTGCTGCACATGACTGGAGAACATTTCCATCTAGCAAGTTGCTACTGGCTTGCACTATGGAAATTGGCCTTCTTTCAGTTGTTAGCAGTTATCTGTCTCAGGTGTAAGTAGGGAAAGAGGGGGGGGGGGATTGCAATGTTTGCAAATGCTGCCTCCAATTAAAAATCCTCCTGCCTTGACATTCTAGTGAATTTGGTATGCAAATGGATGTGTCTGTGCTGCTAATTTGAATGTAATGTTCAGGGGAGTCACATGTCTGCATTAACTACAGGGCTTTCCCTGCTACAGACAAAATGCTCTGAGCCAGTAAGCACAGAGATGAAAAGGAAGAGGCTGAAGTGGAGGGGAAAAAGTAGCTTCTATTTTTGCAGGAAAAACAACCTCTATTTCTGGTTGCATTTTTATCGTTAGGAAATTTAGCATAACATCCGAACAGAGTTGCCTTGAATCGAGAGATGGGTGCCATACTAGTTTAATAAAGAAATAAAAATAAGTCAGGAGCATGTGGGGTAAAGTACAGATAAGGGGAAGAATGAATAGTAATAGCACTTAGACTTATATACCGCTTCACAGTGCTTTACAGCCCTCTCTAAGTGGTTCACAGAGTCAGCATGTGGCCCCCAACAATCTGGGTCCTCATTTACCCATAGCAGTTAGCAATAGCAGTTAGACATATACCACTTCATAGGGCTTTCAGCCCTCTCTAAGCGGTTTACAGAGTCAGCATACCGCCCCCACAGTCTGTGTCCTCATTTCACCCACCTCGGAAGGATAGAAGGCTGAGTCAACCTTGAGCCGATGAGATTAGAATCGCTGAACTGCAGATAATAGTCAGCTGAAGTGGCCTGCAGTACTGCACCCTAACCACTGCGCCACCTCGGCTCTATCTCGGAACAAACAGAGAAATTAACAGCCAGTATTAAAAAAAAATGATGCGGTGGCTCAGTGGCTAAGACGCTGAGCTTGTCAATCAGAAAGGTCAGCAGTTCGGTGGTTTGAATCCCTAGTGCCGCGTAATGGAGTGACCTCCCATTACTTGTCCCAGCTTCTGCCAACCTAGCAGTTCAAAGGCAAGTAGAAAAATAGGGACTACTTTGGTGGGAAGGCAACAGCACTCTGTGTGCCTTGGCGTTTAGTCATGCCGGCCACATGACCACGGAGACGTCTTCGGACAGCGCTGGCTCTTCGACTTTGAAAT
>NW_028261390.1:14203530-14321030 GCF_051295495.1 Thamnophis sirtalis
AACTGGTTCTCTTCCCTAATGACCAGCTGGGTGGGTGTGTCTCAGCTGTCATGCGACTGGGTCGGCATGGCCAATGCAACGTCACCCAAGTCGATGGGCGCTTCGCCTTAGCTGTTACAATATAATAAGGGTTAACTGGAGAGGCAGTTTCTGTAAGCAGGGCAATCAAGATGAGGCTAGACCAGAATGTTTCCTTCCTGCCTTCCTTACAGGTTTAGCCCTGTAAAGTGGGAAAAAAACAAAAGGAGATTTCTTCCAACAACCAGTTCTCCGAACTGCTCAGAAAGTTAACAACCGGTTCTCCCGAATAGATGGGAGCTGGCTGAATCCCACCAGTGGTACACATGCAGCAATTTAGAATATAGTTCTTAAGATTTGGATTGATTTTTTGTAGAGGGGGAAGAGCTAAATGGTTTCTTTAATTCTTATAGGTATCATAATACTACTGCAGTTTAGGAGAACATGCTAACAATATGGTTCATTATGCATTCACCCAGATGCTTAGACTGGCTTTGGTATTTTTATGCTTTATTGAGTTCTTCCCAAGAACCTGGGAGTTGTTGATGTTTTATGGTGTTAAAAGATGTCATTGCAGGATGTAAGCTGTTCTGAGTAAAGCTGCCTTTTGTAATTGACTGATTTTGTCAATGCTAATAGCATTCAAGTAATGCTTCAGTTGTTTTGGGATTGCACTCAAAGCGCCTGTTGCTTGCTTTGCTTGCTTCTGCCACAGTCGTTCTATTTCTATTTGCAGGTCTTTGCATTTTGTTATCTTCCCCAGTTCTTTTCTCTTCTATTCTGCTGTCTCCGGGTACTGCCAAATCCACTATGCAGACTTTTTTTTGTCTTTCTTATCAACAATCATGAAGTCTGGCATGTTATGTGGTAGGTGCCTGTCTGTTTGAATTCTAAAGTCCCAAAGCACTTTAGCTTCTTCATTTTCTATGACTTTCTATATTTTATGGTCCCAACAGGTCTTGCTTGGCGGAAAATGGTGTTTCTTGCAGATCTTCCAAGGCACCATTGTTGCCACTTTGTCATGCCATTTATAATAATAATAATAATAATAATAATAATAATAATAATAATAATAATAATAATAATAATAATAAACAGCTTCATCACACAGTCAGCCAGGTGTTCAGACTGAATTTGGCATTTTGGTCTACCTATTGAGTCCTTTCCAAAGACCTGGGATTGTTATTATTCGCTAGCAAGAATTTTTTGTGTGTCTAGCAAATTTATTTTAAGTTTGAAGAAACATACTTTTTCCCAAAAAAATCTTTGAAAGAAGGAAATTTTCATGGGTGGAGTGCAAGCTTCTTTTAATTATGGACTTATGAAATGACTAAAATATGCATCGTTCATTGTCAACATATTTTCCATGAATCTCACTTGGCCCAAGGGAAGATGAGCCGAAGTGGCGCAGTGGTTAAATGCAGTACTGCAGGCTACTTCAGCTGACTGCAGTTCTGCAGTTCGGCTGTTCAAATCTCACCGGCTCAGGGTTGACTCAGCCTTCCATCCTTCCGAGGTGGGTGAAATGAGGACCCAGACTGTGGGGGCGATATGCTGACTCTGTAAACCGCTTAGAGAGGGCTGAAAGCCCTATGAAGCGGTATATAAGTCTAACTGCTATTGCTAACTGCTATAAGATGTCAGGAAGAACCCTACTTGATTATTGTCTTTTTTTCCCCCCTGTGTAACCATGCTGCTGTCATTGCTTACCGATAATTTCTCTTAATCCTGGATTACTTTGGAGAATACATTTCACCTGATTTCTCTGCCTCCTGATTTCATGGAAATTTTATTTATCAGCATGGTCACCAGATAATAATAATTATTTTTTTAATAAGAAACCACAATGAAAATACTATTGAGCAAACTGGAACCCATACATGTTAAGCATTTTCATTTCTCTAAATCTTAATATATGTACAAAGACAATAAAATTATCAAGGTAAAATTCTGTTCATAACAGCAATGTTATGAATGGTAGTAATACATTTATTGATATATTTTTCCTTAGGATTTGATGCTTGATACATTCACCTATCTGTCTTCAAACTATTGCAGATCTGCAAATTTACCCAGCTGCTGTACTTTTATAATGCTAATTTTTAAATCAGTGTTTTAAATCAATGAAAGTTTTGTCCATGTCCATTGATTTTACAATAATTATCTTCTCTTGGTGTGTTTAGCTGTGCTGTTTAAGGAATTTCATAGCACATAATGGAACCTAGCTGAAGGTTTATATTTCTTAAAATGAATTATGAAACATTCCTACTGTTGAAGAATTAATATCAGGGTGTCCCCAGTTTTCTTATATATCTTTTTTATAACGTATCAGAGCCCTTATAAAATATCCTAGGCATGAAAAAGTAGTGATTTTAGTTCCACAGTTAAACATAATGGACATGTTTAATATAACAGGTTAGAGCAGTTTAACAGAATTTCCACCTTCTCAGACCAATAGTTCTTTTGGTGAAACTGAAAATCCTTTACAGAATCACAGCAAACTACAACAAGTAAATTGTTTTGCAGAAGTTGTGGCAGAGAGGAATGCATATTAATTAATTAATTAAGTAAGTAAGTAATTTGTTCATTTCTATAGTGTACTGTATTTTATAATGTAATTCTGTAATTCATTGTCTCCAAATTATGAGTCTATATGTCACCGTTGTGGGTATCTGGTATAATTTGAAATCACCTGCCTGCTGAGCACAAGATTTTTATTTCAATATGATTGGCTAATTGAGTCAGAATATAATCAGTATAATTATCAAGTCCTGCTTCTTGTTCATTTTTTTAAAAAGAAAATGGGGATTACAACACAGTAGGTATTTTTTTTTAAAGAAACCCCTCTCAAAATGTGAAGAACAATTTCCCAAAGACCAACATCTTCATAGCCAGAATATGAAAAGCTAATGGTTAGAAAGGAATTAAGCTTTAAAATATGAATGATCTGTGCCATATGGTACAATGAACAGTTAAGGAAGAATACTACAGAATAAGTTGAGGAATATATTCCTAAATATTTAATCTGACTTTTTCTTGAAAACATATCTTTGGATAACTGGTTCTGCTGTCAAACTTTTCTTCCTGATAGAAAACTTTTTTTCTAACATTGAAGCAATATCTTCCTTCCTTTAACTTGAATTCATTCTCTTATGTTCTACATCAGAGATCCAGTCTTTATATTGTTCTGTGGAATATTCTTTCAGGTATACAAAGATAGGTAGAATGTCTTTCTCAAGGTTATCATTCCAACCTCCTTCAAACTATTTTGTTTCTAAATCATTAGTAATTTTGTTACCCTTTGCTGAACTTATTCCAATTTGTATACTCCCGGAGTCGCCCGGAGTCCTACGGGATTGGGCGGCATATAAATTTATTAAATTACTAAATTAAATTACTCCCTTCCCCTCCTCAATAAGCTTTTTAATATACAATGAGCGTTTGAACCAACTATATGTATCTACCTACTTAGGTCTTACCAGCCAACCCATAGTTAACTGTTCTGTCCCCCCTTCACGGCTCTTAATAAACGGCAAGCAGACAAACTTAAAAGGAAGTCTTTCCTTATCAGTTCTCAGTTCAAACTGGCTTCGAGCCCAAAAATAATAGAAATACAGTCTCTTTCAAGGAGATAACAGAATACAAAACAACTCTTACAAGCAATGCACTTCTTCCAAAGTCTCCACGAATCAGGGTTCCATGAAACACCAAAGCACTTATCCAAGTGTATCAAGCAATGTTGTACGAACCCAGGAATGCACGAAGGAACGTTGACTCCTGCGACTAGGGCATGGCAGCATCCGTCCTTTTATCTCCAAACCTGCCTCTAACAAGCCTCAGCTGCATAATGCATCTTGTATCCTGAAAAGACTCACAGCAGACATCTGCTGAGTCACAACAGTTAACTATATCATAAATGTACAATATCATAAATTATCAGTAAGATAGTTTGTAATCTGATTGATTGAATTCAAGAGGTATTTACTGTACGATACAGCAGAGATCTCCGTTCCCCAGGGTGTGGCCCAGTAGTGGGTCATGGTCGGTTCAGAACTGGGCAGTTGAAGGGGTGTACAATGAACCATCCCCTCTATCTCCTCCCCTGCCACCACCGCTAATTCGCAAAGCCAGAAAGGTCTGCTGCAGTACAGTATTCCCACAATGTATTAGAGATTGTGGTTTACCCAATCAAAATCCCTCTAAATACTTAGTCTTGCAAATTTTGTTCTTAATAAGTATATGCTGATTTTGAGTAATCATAGCATTGTCTAGCTCAATATTCCCAGTTTGCATTTACCTCCTTTTTATTCTTTTTGAAACTAGAGAAAACATTTACACTCTCAATAAGTCCATGGACCTTTGCCTATTGTTCAGGATTGCTCAAATATAGTCCTGGAGGTTTGCCCAATTATCTGCAAACTATAGGAGATATCTAGTCCTAGAAAATTAAACACAAACTAAATAAGTATTCCCTGACGAATTTTCTGTCAGTTTCAGTTGCATTCTTCAGCCTGCAACTTTTTCTTCATAATTGCCTAGTGGACAACATAACTTCTTCTCTCAGAGGGAAAAAAGTACAGTTTCATAAATCAAACCCAACAGAGTTATAGTAGCAACTGAATATCTTTGACTTTTCTTTATTATATGTTATGTTTTCATGTGTTCATTAGACAGTTGGCTTATTAATTCTTTTCCTTTTCTTTTGAGAATATCTAAAGTCCTTTGGCACACTTTGCGTTCTCCAATAGATGCTTGTTTGGAATTTTAGCTCTCTATTGTTTCAGTCTATTAGTTTCTATGCTTCCTTGGCAACCTGCCCTTCTTTGTATCTCACAAAGAGCATCTTGTTGATTTTTGTTATCAGGTTTTGTGCAGCCAGAATAATTCTTATGGTGTCCTATTCCCCCCTCCCCATTACACAGGAGTTGTTTTCAAATGGGCTTCCAGTACCTCATTTAACCATTCTTAACTACCTTGAGCATCTTTTCACTTATCTTTCTCATTTGTTTATATTGTTTATCATTTATTAAAATTAGTTTTTGAAGTCCAATTTGTAGCTTAGCTTTTCATTAAAATCAAACACACAAGATTTACAGAATCTCATACAGAAACTGACCAGCTGTTCAGCTGAATGCCTATGAAGATTCTCAATCATCCAGGTCATAGTTATATCAAAAGGTTTTTTTTTTTTTTTTTTTTGAAAAGGCAACTAGACTGGTTTTTTGAGGAAAAATTTTTAAAAAATCTGTCCGGTTGCCTTTTCAAAATAAAAAAAAATATTTTCACAGTCTGCAAAAAAAAAAAAAAATTTCGAGAGCTGTTTTGGTTACTCCATGTAATCTTTATGTTTTTTGGTGCGCTGAATCCGAAAATGGCCTCCATTTTGTCATAGGACATCATGTTTCCTGACAATTTAGGTAACTATGTTAAATAAGGCAATACCTCAAAATAAATGGAAATAGACTTATAAAATTAAAGTTTTATTACAATATTTTCATGAAAATCCTTTTTTGAACTGAAATGAGCTCACCTACACCCACTAAACTCGATTCTTCTTCCTTGTGAGGCTCCTCTTGGTGCATTTACGGTTGTGAGTAGTATCTAGAATGTCTCTCTGAAGCATCCAACAGTAGTCTGCCATCATTGTAATGCTCCATTTTCCCTGGTATCTCCTTTCCATCTCTTTAATGTCTTGGTGGAATCGTGCACCTTGTTCCTCACCCACAGCTCCCAAATTTTCAGGAAAGTAGTCAAGGTGGGACTGGAGGAAATGCACTTTCAAACTCATCAGGCAACCTAAAGCTTGAAATGCTTTCAGCATTCTTCCAACGATCTTTTTGTAGTGAGGATCTTTGTTATTGCCTAAAAATTTCTGTACGACTTCTTTAAATGCAATCCACCCTTCTTTTTGAGGATCCGTCATGGTATTGACAAACTCTTGATCAACTATAAGCCTTCTAATGTCTGGTCCGACGAACACACCTTCTTTCAATTTTGCCTCCGACAGGCATAAAAACTTGGTGACCAAGTATTTGAAGCATTCTCCATCTCTTGGAAGTGATTTTACGAATTGCTTCATCAATCCCAATTTTATGTGGAGAGGTGGTAGAAGAACTTTTGGGAAGGTACCAAAGTTTCTCAGAGGACATTTTTTTCACTGACTGTTAGCACTCTCGGCTGCCAACTCGTCTTAGTCCAGTGATTTTGTTGGTCTCAACTGTCCCATAGAAACAGAAAATAAGGGTATTTGGTATACCCAGCTTGTTGCCCGAGCAGCATGCACAAGACCTTCAAGTCTCCACACACTTGCCAACCATGGTCTTCATATTTAAGTTTATGAAGAACCAATTCCAAGTTCTCATAGGTTTCCTTCAAGTATACGGAATGACCTACAGGGTATGGAAGTGTAAAACCGTTGTGGAGTAAAACTGCTTTGAGACTTCTTTTTGAAATCTATAAAAAGACGCCATTGCTCTGAATCATATTGGATTTTAAATTGACACATCAGACCTTCAACATCGATGCAATAAACCAACTTGTCTTCCTGGGCGAAGTAAGGAACGAACTCCTTTTCACGATGTCTTAACCATGAAGATGACACTCCTGGCAACAATAAATTCCTGCTTTTCGGCCTTGATCCGAGTAACTCATCAGCATCTTTGGGAAGATTCAAGTCTCTTACCAAATCATTCATCTCCTCCTGAGAAAACAATTTTGGTCTTATATCATCTTCAAAGTCAGAACTTGATTCATCATCTGGTTCAGGTATGACTTCAGCTTCATCGGAGCTAGGTATCTCTTCCAAGGTAGCAGGGGGCTTGGGAACTAGTATATTTGTGCCGTGGGGGATGGGACGAATTGCTGAGTGAAGATTGGGGTATGAAATGGAATGCTTCCATTTGGAATTAAACCCTTTCACATCACATGAACAAAAGTAACAGTCATCACTATGGTTCTTTTGCTCTTGCCATACCATAGGAATCCCACAACGGAAATATTTTTTCTAAACCTTGAACCAGTATTGGAGGTCCTTAACACACTGTTTGCACACTTTATGACGCGCCCAAACTTTATCTTGATCTCCAATTTTTAGTCCAAAGTATGCAAAGTATACTTTTTCATAAAGTTTGTAATATTCTGCTGTTGCTTCAACACTGTATATTCACCACAGATGAAACAGAAACTGTCTGGCGAATTAATACACTTTCACGGAGCCATAACATAACGGTTGAAGAATGACGAGCTAACATGAATTGCGATGAAAAAGTGTGAACAGCCTAGAACCAAGAATGTGATGATGATTTGTGCACAAGTGTGGCATGCAAGAGAGAGCAGCTATGTGTCTCTACACGAGTTATTACAGTGCTGGCCACGCCCCCTGTACTGACTGAAGATGCTGCTATCGGCCCTGTGTTTCTCTCCCACTGGATTGTTCAGGAAATATTAACCCCTTCTACCATTAGAAGCACAGACTTAAAACTTGCTTAGCTTAGGTATAGATTGCTGACCATCAGATTTACAGTGCTATATTTTTTTTTACATAACTTGGACAAACCCTTTAAGGTTTTTTTGGCATTTTATATCTTAAATGGACTTATGTAAATTAATTAATAGTAATTTGGACTTTAAATTTGGTTAAAAACCCATAATATAAAAAAAATACCAAAAACTAAAAAAAAAAAATAATTTGAAGACAATCATGATGTCTAGGAGTTTTTTCAATATTTTATTTGTTTTCAGCACACCAAAATACATGGAAATTAGATGAAACTAATCAAACAGATTTTTAGTCGCAGACCTGTGAGGTGTTCAGCTGCTTCCATTTCCTTAACTCTTCTCTCTTGGTTAGTATCAGCAGAAGAACAACTGATCACCTTAAGTATTCCCTCTGAATAAGAAACTTCTTAGCAGCACAGGTTGGGAATGTCCTAGAAGATACATACTGAGTAGAATCTGTCTCCCAATAGATGTCAGAGTAATTTGAATCCTTAATCAGTATTCTATTTCATGGCCCTTTGAAAGATCTATGGTTGTTTTTCTTCTTGGTTGGATGGACAATAGTAGACAGTAAATGAAAAATTATTTTTATTTATTCCTTGACTTAGCTTAGCACCCATATTCTCTACATTACTGCCAAGTTCATTAACATGAATTTCTGGTCGCGTGAATGTAAAATTTCTATTCTCTTTCTAGTTGTAAAATTTGTTATGACTGCACTTATATCATAATAAATTATGCAACCATGACTGGAATTTTCATGACTGAGGAATGCAGTCCTAAAGTGTGACTTCACATGACCGCATCACTTAACAATGGTAATCCCTCAGTTCTGGTTGCTGTTGTAACCTCAAGACTATGCAGGACATGAAATGAAGATGACAGGCTTCTGTTGGGGGACTAAGGGGTGCTACAGCCAGGTACTCTAGAGAATAAGCAGGTGAAAAATTGGTGAGACTTCCTTACTTTTTTCCCATTGACTTTTTAAGGTGTTTTCTCTGCCTATTGGTGAATATTCTATACCCGTGATGGCAAAGCCATGACACAGGTGGCATACGGAGCCATATCCGTGGGCACGCAAGCTCAGCAAATGCGCACAGGCCAGTTGACTTTTGTGCCTTCTGGGCCCACCAGAAATTGGGAAACAGGCTGTTTTGGCCTCCAAGGGGGGAAAGGCCATTTTCCCCTTTCCCGGGCTCCTAGAAAGGTTCTGGAGCCTGGGGAAACCAAAAACGGGCCTTCTGATCCAACTGGAAGTCAGCAAATGGGCCTCTGGGAGGGTGGGGAAAGCCGTTTTTGCCCTCCCCATGCTCCTATAAAGGATCTGGAGCCTGGGGAGGGCAAAAAATGGGTCCACTGTGTCATTGCATGCCAAAAGCGGGGGGGGGCAGGGGGGTTGCACTCACATGTGTAGGGGTAGGGTGCATAGAGTTATGGGTGTAGGCCTGCACACGCAGAAACCTCCCCATGCTCCCCCCGGTTTTGGCACGCAATGGCAAAAAGGTTAGCCATCATTGTTCTGTACCTACTACCTTTGTGAGCATATATTCCCCCTTTCTTTCTGGTTTCTTTCTAGAAAATGAATATCTAGAGTAAGTTAATTTCATATCAGATCAGACGTTCAATAGATACATAGTCAAGATTATAAAAATGGGATAGTCTTTTAAAACAAAATAGGGTTATACTATTTTAAGCAATCCAGTCAGCTGAAACTTAGCATATATACTGTGCAGTCCAAATCCCTGGCTAATCAGAAACATCTACAATAGGACAGCTTTACAAACTAAAGCACAAGACCTTAAGTGGCTTCATATTAGAATCTACACTTCCATTTTGAAATGCCAGAAGGAATCCAATATTTCTGATTTCTGATACAAGCTAAACTTCCAGGCTTTCTTGAACTAATATCTAGATCAGGATTGTCCAACCTTGGCAACGTTAAGACTTGTGGACTTCAATTCCAAAATTCCCCCACCAGCCATACTGGCTGAGAGATTTTGGAAGCTGGAGTCTATAAATCTTAAAGGTGTCAAGGTTAAAACCCCCTAATCTAGATCAATGTTATCCATTAGCTTTTCAGACTTCATAAATATGTTGACATAGTTCTCATCTCAAAAAAAGGTACAGAAAAGGAAATATACTATCTCCTACACCCCTTCCCAATAAACATTTTAGAAATTCTTATTCCATGACTGATCTGAATACAAAGCATGCTTATTTTCAGAATTCATCACTCTCAGTATTTTACTGGGGGGAAAAAAACTATTGAAAAATTGTATGCTAGGGAAAATTGCAATTAAGAATTGAATTGTGTATTTTTGATCAACGAGAGCCAATTTGGAATTGTGGTTACAAGCACTGGGTTTAAAAACTGGGAGACCATGACTTCTATTCATGACTTAGGCACAAAACCAGTGACAATGGGACAATCACTCTGTCTCAGCTATAGGAAGAATGCAATGACAAACTATCTTTATGTTCTGAAAAATGTTGCTGGGAAAGCAACAGGTGTCAGGAGTCAAGATTGGATCAAAGGCAGGTGTGTGGATGCACAAACACAGAGAGAGATGTTTCTTTGTCTTTCTTTATTTAAAAAAAGCAATTTATAACTGATGCAAAAAGTGTATGAAATGGATTTCATTTAACAAAGACCAGAACATTTTGAGTTGAACATTCCTACAAACATTAATATTAACAAAAAAAAAAAGATCTATTTTAGTATCTGATTTTTAGTTTCAGGGGAGACATGATAGCAGTGTTCCAATATTTGAGGGGCTTCCACAGAGAGAAGGGGGTCAAGCTATTTTCCAAAGCACCCGAAGGCCAGACAAAGAATAATGAATGGAAACTGACCAAGGAGAGATTCAACCTAGAAATAAGGGGGAACTTTCTGACAGTGAGAACAATCAACCAATGGAAAAGACATTGCCTTTGAAAGTTGTGAGAGTTTTATCACTTAAGACTTTCAAGAAGAGATTGGACTGCCATTTGTCGGAAAAGTGTAGGGTCTCCAGCGGGGGGGGGGGGGTGTTGTTGGACTTGGTGATCTATAAGTTCCTTCCAACACACTTAATCTGTTAAATCTATTAAGTCTTCTTTGGGGAGAAAATGTATTTATAAATGTATTGGGAAAATTATATCTTTATAATTATCTTTAGATTTTCCTGTAGTCATTGGGATTTCAAAACTTTACCGATTCTTTATATCTCATTGATTTGAACATGCCTAACTTTCTGTATGATTTGTAATTCCTGGGTGAAGCCAAAAGAAAGACATTCAAGTCAGTTCAGAAACAAAAGGCAGAATGTTTTAAATGAGCAACTATTACATCTATACATCTAGACATTTTGGATATCAAAGTTTTCTGATTCTCTACCTGTAACCCAGCATAAAGATCTTTTGGCCACATTTGAGTTTGACACAAGAAAATCTGCAAGCAAGCTAGTACACTCTGTATTACACTCAAAAGCCATTTATCACTGTGAGCCGACCAAACTCTTAAGAAAGAAAAAAAGCAACTTTTTAATGATGGTAAGAGGGAAACTAAAAGTTTGAATTGTCTAGACTAGAAACATACTTTTTGGGACACTGAAGGAAACATAAGGGCAAGTACTCACAGATTCTTTCACTAGGTCAATACAACAGTCATTCATAGCATCAAACTTTAAAGTCCACTCTCATCCCATAAGCCTTTTTATGTATTTAAACTAAAATGTATAAACCTATTTTGCTCTAGTGGAAACATATGGATTAATTGTGCTTCCTAAATCAGATACTTAGATACTTCTGGTTATGGTTAATGTGCATTTCAGGAATATGAGCAATTCCAGATTCTTAACTTTTTTCTTGAGAGTAGTAATACAGCATCCCCAAAGTGCATAAAACAGATTGCAAGGCAAAGTAAAATTTAGTATAGACAACTATGATTTGGAATAGAAATAACTCTGCTTCGCAAGGTTAAAGGGGAAGACAGCAAATAAAGTAGAGAAATGGAATAAAATGATCATTGAGATAACATTGAAGATATATGTATTGTAGCAGCCATAGAAGACAGGATGATAGGAAGCCTTTGCCCTCCCATCCCGAGAAACTGTGCCCTACTCAGTGTTAATAAACTACTACTATTAATAACCCTAATTAATCAATAATCACACAATCATTACAATGTTAGGCCTGCTCCGTATTCCTTTTGGATCTTTGGCCTCCATACTTTCTATTATTCTGTTATGCCTTTTCTCTTGTGGAAAAATGGGGGTGTGGATTGTACGGAGTTAGATGCTATGTAGCCAAAAGAAAATTTCTTTCTAGAAAGCCAAGGTCATCCTTTATCTGTACCCCTCTGCACTTGACTGGAACTGGATGGGTGGAACTGCCAGCATAGCAGTGGAAGATTGGACCATGTGATGGACTGGTGGGTGTGGGACAAGATCTTCAACTTTCAACTGTGTGGGGAAAACCAGGAAGCTTCAAATTCGGGTTTTCCCAGATGTGCCAACATGGCTCTCTTAATAAATTGGAACTTTGTGCAATACTTTGCTTGGATTCTGATTTAATTTTGGATGCCATTTGGAACCCTGACATATAAATTAATATAATTGTTAATAATTAAATAAAATAACAATTAAGTAGTAAAATAATAACAGAACAATATTATAATTAATAGCAAACATTTATTTGTATCTCATCTTTATTATTTTTATAAACAACCCCAAGGTGAACATATCCAACACATCTTCCTCCTATTTTTTCCCACAACAATCCTGTGAGGTAGGTTGTGCTGACAGAGAGTTGACTGGTCCAAAGTTACCCAGCTGGTTTTCATGCTAAGGTAAGACTTGATAGTCTCCCACTTTCTACCTTGGTGCCTTAACCACTAGACCAAACAGGTTCTTATTACTGATTATTATTATTAATTATCGATTATTAATATTAATCAACTGAGGTAAATTTTTAATGTTAAAATTACATCAGGGGAAAAAAAGCTGCAATTTCTTCATTTATTGTTCAAAACCAAGTCATAAGATTTGAAATAAAACACATCATTAATGCTTAGATGGAGGCTCAAGAAGGAGTGTTATTTGCTCTGATCGCCAATGAGAAGACAGTGGTCACTTTAAAAGGATGTGTGAATCAGTGTCAACCTCTGTGTTTTAGCCCATAAATGTTCTGTCAGAGAATTGCTGACACAAATTTGTAGTTTTACATAAATAAATATATTTTACATCTATATACACAGCAAACTAGATAGTGAGGCAAAGAGGAGCATCATGAGGTAAATCACACAACATACAGGGCACACAGAAGAAAAAGATGGGAAAAGGGGACACACACCCCCTCTACACCAACAGCAACCAATCACAGCGCAGATTACCTCACACAGGAGCCAGCACTCTCCAATCAATCAACCACAGCTATGTGTTTCCGTTTCTTTTACTACCGGTTCGCTTGTGTGTGCACGCATGCACACGCACGCAACACTTCTGCACATGCACATAAGCTGGGCTGAGCCTCCCGCTGCCACCACTACTTGTTTGTTCAATCTGGGCCAAACCGGCAGAAACCCATCTCTGGTTCTGTCTCTCTGCACAACCCCACTTTTCCAGCTACCAAATTTAAATATCTTAACATATTCCATCCTTCTCCCTGATTTGTCTAGATGATCTCCCTACTGGGGTGACAGCCAAACTTACATATGAAGATTGAGCAGATAATAAAGATCTAAAAACTGTCAGAATGTGTTTAATTAATATTTAAATATGAGCATTGATACTTTCATTAGAGATTAAGATATTCTAATGCTGAACTGTTGAGTAACCTCTGAGGTTTTTATTTAAAAAAATAACCCTGCAAATGTTATTTTTACTCTATGTTAAGGGAAATGCCAGGATGAGATTATGCATTGTTCAATGCTGGCAAATATTTTCTTATCCCAATAAACCATATACTCTTTAAAGTTAAAGAAGCTGGGTTTTTTCCCCTTATCTTTTTGATCTGAAAGGGGGAAAGCTTTGATCCAGTGTCTTTAGTGGTTTCAAAGGCAGCAGAGTTGGTGTAAACTAAGTAATGCCTCTCATCCAAAGCAGTAAAACATGAGTTACTACTATCAAAACAAGGAAAGCAATTACATCTTCTGCACTTGAAGATTAGTCACATGTACATGTTATACTGGAAAACACTTCCTGAACTTTCTTTCAAATTTCCTGTTCCTTGACTCGAATCACTAAAGCCGTGATGGCGAACCTATGGCACGAGTGCGGAAGTGGCACACAGAGCGATCTCTCCAGGCACACAAGCCATCTCCTGCTGCTCTTCCGGGTTCCGGCACACTGGCCAACTGGTTTTCATATGCGTGGGAGTGACAGAAACAGGAAGAGCAGCCACCCGGTGCATGTGCTGGGAAGATGAGTATGCAGTGTTAATTCTGTAAAGGACTGCAAATTTTAAATGCTATGATGGGAGCTAAACAATAAGAGTGGAGGTGAGATCTTCTACTACAGGAACCACCTAGAACAGGGGTCTCAAACTCAATTTCATTGAGGGCCGCATCAGGGTTATGTTTGACCTGGGTGGGCGTGCATGGCCAGGGGAGGGGGCATGGCCAGCCTGATATCACTCATATTGGGGGCACCTGTGGTGGCCCAGGCAGGGCTGAGGGGATCCATTGTCTCCAGCGAAGGAAGGCTAGATTAGGGAGAGCGCCAAACCCTTGTCCTCCAGAGGACCCTTGCCATCTGCTGGTGGCTAAGTGCTAAGACAGGACTTCCCTCCCTTCCTTTTCTTCTTTTTCCTTCCCTCTTCTTTCTCCTTTCTTCCCCTCTTTCCTTCTTTTTCCTTCCTTTCTCTCTTCCCATCTTTCCTTCTCTTAATTTGTCTTTCCTTTTTCCTTTCCTGTCCCTTCTTGGATGCTCAAAAGCAAAACATTTCTCCTTTTCTTTTCTTTTGCTTTTAGTTTGTTTTGCTAGCCTTCTGCCAGTGAAAACAGCCCCCCCACCCTTGAGCACAACCCGCCCAAGCTTCATTTTTGCTGGCAGAGGCACTGTGGGCCAATCAATTGCCGTTTCCAACAGGCCAAAAAATCCAAAGCACCAGAAGGCAAGGCAAGAAACAATGGGTGGATGCTAATCAAGGAGAGAAGTAAGCAGAAATTTCCTAACAGTGGGAACAATTAACCAGTGGAACAACTTGCCTGGAGAAGTTCTGGGTGCTTCATCACTGGAGATGTTTAAGAAGAAACTGGACACTTACTTGCCTGGAATAGTATAGGGTTTCCTGTTTGAACAGAGGGTGAACTGGAAAATCTCCAAGGACGCTTCCAATTATATTTTTCTGTTACTCTGATGACTGAATACAGACGTGCCCCCATCTGGGCCCCAGTCAAATCAGCAAAGTGAGGTTTTAAGGCCTTTTTAGAAGGCCAAAAGAGTGGCAGCATATGTAGCTCATCTGTGCCGACAGCCTCATTTGATGGACATCAGTTACATGGAAACCTCATAGTTGTTCAGGTTTTCAACTGAATACTTAGAGTCTAAGCGAAAGACAAGATTTGGACTGCACACTCTTTCAAAAGTTTCTCCATACTGTATTGTATTTGTGCTGAGAACATATTCTATATTCCATGTTATTCTGTACTAGTAAAACAGAAAATCTAACTGGATTCACTTTATTGTTTACATTAATGTGGCAGCCTTTCAGTTTATCTTAATATAGTTAATGCTTTAAATACTTATTTTATCTGCAACTTTCTCTGAAAAATGATTCTTTTGAAGGTATCTTTAGTAACATGCATAGCTTCAAAGGGAAAAAAGAGGGGGGGGGATTTTCCAATGTCAGTCTTATGTACTGTTGTTTCCTTCACACTATGTCAGCCTTTTATATATCATTCACACAAACATTTTAACACACACGTAACACCTTTTTTTTATAAAGCAAAACAAAACAACTCTTTTTTTATATCCAACTTCCGATCTTGCACATTTTTTTTTCTTTTGTGGTCTGACTGTTTTCCACCAGATGGTAAAAAAAATCCCATTCAATATGGCAATTTGGGCCACCTAGGAATACATGTTGACAGCTGTCACAGAAATCCACGTAGACATCTTATGGATCCATTGCTGTCACACAATATGGGCCGTGATTTATTCTAGGGGGGGAAAAGACAGTGAAAGATGCAACTTTTTGATAACATCGGCCTTTTTTTTTTTTACTGTGCAGTTCTACCATTAGATGGTGCCAGTTAAGCATTTTCCTCAACCTTATCCGGCTTCCTTAATCGCTTGTTGAAATCTGATCCTCTTGATTTGCCAGTTTAGATTTCAGTTGTCATCCAAACAATCGGACTTACTGTGGTGGTTCTGACCCATAAAATTGGAGTGGGTCTTTCACTTACTCCTGCAATCCAATACTGTCCAGATAAATTGCAATGCAATACTTGTAGAGAAAAGGTTATAAATGTTGGATATCACGTTTTCATGGTTTGTTGCCTTTCCATCTTCGCTATCTTAGTCAGAAGGACAATGTCCTTTCATATCCTTAAAGCAGCCACAGCTCTTTACAAGCTTCAACAGATTTTAGCTTTTGGCCTGGTTATAGGAACATCTACATCACTAGGACTGCCAATTCCAGCCTGTTTAAGTCCAGAGTTAGTTATCTTTACCTTTCTGCTGCTTTCTGGATTTGTGCAGCCCTCGTTTGTAGAATTCACACCACCTTTGTGAACTTGGCTAGAGTAGTCCCAACAGTGCATTTTTTTTTCAAAAGGCAACTGGACTTTCTTTCTTGCTTTTCCTTGAAGATGTTTTGCTTCTCATCCAAGAAGCTTCTTCAGATTCTGAAGTTTCTTGGATGAGAAGAAGAAACGTCTTCCAGAAAAATCAAGAAACTCCAGTTGCCTTTTGAAAAAAATCACCTTGAGACAATCATGTCCTGGATGATGGAGAATCGCTAGGATAGTTTTGTGGTGCATCGCCCCTTTTAGCCACTTCTTGTGTGTGCAGATGAAAAGCAAGAGACAACACTATAAACTGCTAGCCTTTGTTACTGTGAATAAACAATATCTATATCTATATCTATATCTTTATCATCTCTATCTCTATCTCTATCTCTATCTCTATATCTATATCTATCGATCTATCGATCTATAAACGGCTCTGTGTATGTGCGTGTATGTTTCAGCATAACTCTGGAATGCCTCAAGGAATTTCAACCAAACCTGGTACACAGATGACTTATTCTCTGGAAATACTGTAGGGGTAAGACACCCATAACACCCCTCAGGGTGTGTTTTTTGTTAAGATACAGCCTATTCTCCTTTAAAATGGCTTCTACTGTACAGACATAAAATGGCTTTTACTGTATAGCGCAGTGGAGTTGCCATGGTAATAGATTTACAGTTCTCTGCAAGAGGGCTCCCTCTGGTAAGGGGGAAAATCCAACATTGGAAAATTATGTTTGGTCTGGACATTTCCCCCTATAAATAAATACATTGGCAATGCCAGGTTATCAGCTAGTCAGAAATAAGAAAATACAGAGAATGATAGTAGTAGAAGGGGCCTTCCCAGCCCTATGTATTTCTTCTGAAGTATAAGCTAAGAAACACATGTCCAACTGCTAGTTGAAAACATCTAGAAAAGGAAAACTATGACTTCCCTAGTTAATTGGTTCATAACATTTAAGAAGTTTATTTCAATCCCTATCTGATCTTCTTTAATTTAAATTAAATAATTATTTAAAAATTAAATAATTTAATTTTATTTAATTAAATTAAATTAAATTATACTTTCTCCTATCCCTTGAAGTGTTTGAGGATAGGCCTATGTTTTCTTTTTTTATAACATCTCTCAGGCAATTAATGAATGCTGTTATTGGCCTCAGACATTGTTTTTTGAAACATACCTCCAAATGATCCCCTCAAGAGTTTAAGGATCCCAATCAGGGGTGGGTTGCAGCTTCTGTTACTGCTAGTTCACTCAGGGCTTGCGCATGCTTAGGGCATGCACAATCATGTGAAGTAATAAAAAATTGCTTCTGCGCCAAAGCAAAAAACAAGATGGCTGTGCCTACAGTGCTGCTGATAGAACCAGTTTGGGGGCGTGGCCAGCCGAGTTACTACTCAGCCAAATTGGTCTGAACTGGTAGAAACCCACCTCTGGTCCCAATTATCTTCATTGCTCTTCTCTATGTTCTTCCAGCCTAACTGAACCTTTCATTTTTTTAAAAATGTGATGCTCAGAATTGAAGATAGCCTTTGAGTGGGTCTGATCAATATGGAACGGAAATATTGCTTCTTATGATACAAAGACTATGGAAGGGAATTGTCTGAACCTCTTTTATTTTAAATTGTCTGAACCTGCTTTTATTTTAAATATCCCTCAGAGTATTTTTTTATTTCCTATTTCCTGTATTCCTATATAAAGGGAGAAAAATATTCTTATTTATCTACCTCACCCTTCCACCTTTCAATATTTTATATCCATATTTGCATCTGTTAAAAATGTATGCTTAACAAATCCTCTGGATGCTGTGAATATATTTTTATTGCATAAGATCCAGTATTTTTGCTATTTTGTTTAGTTATTTTGTCAAAATGTGATCTATCCACAGTGGAAACGGAAAGCTGCTGGGACAGTATGTGTACAGAACATCAGGAGATAAATTGATTAGATTAATACTTTGGATAGTAGAGCTGAAGCGACACAGAACACTGAGTTGCCAAATTATTTTCATCCTATTGTCCTATTTTAAAATAGCTACTTTCTTGTCAGTCCATAAAACATTCCATTTTGAAAGCTGTACCATAGCCATAAACATATGATTATTTTGAAAGGCAAACTTTAGAACTCCTTATCTTTACAACAACATCTGAATTTCCTCTGGAAATGCTGATAAAAAAAAAAACCTTGCAAGTGCCATATGTGACAAGTTTAAATCAAAAGCTCCCCTCTCTGGGCAGGATTCAAATTGAAATATATTAATAAATGGATGATGATAACTGTTGAGATTTTTAAAGAAAAAAAAATTATCTCAAAGGAGCAAAGATGCATATTCAGCAGGACTCTCAATGTAACAATGACAAGAAAAAAAATGGTGAAAAGGATTTTTTCTGAAAAATAGTATTATTACAAAAAAAAAACAACAACCACCACCACCCTAAATCATAATCCTCTCTTAGCAACGACAATTTGGGCAAACAATTATGAATTTAGCAGTCTTTGGGATGTCATTTCCCATTCAGTTGTTAAGCAAATCACCATGGCTGTCACTAATGATATTACTTCCATATCATTTATTAATTCTGCTTGTCTCAAGCCAGTTCGTACTCACCCAAATAGAGATCACAAGGCGGTAGGACAGTGATGGCGAACCTTTTGGGCATTGAGTGCCCAAACTGGAACATGCATGCACGGGCATGCTGCCCGCACTGGAGCACTGGAAACCTGAAGATCAGCTGGTGGGTGCACACATACACAAGCTGGAAACCCAAAGACCAGCGGGCAATAGCACAGATGCCCACAGAGAGGGCTGTGCGTGCCACCTCTGGCACGCATGTCAAAGTTTTGCCATCCCAGCCCCAGGACATTGAGATTGTCATAAGTGCAAGAATTGGTCACAAAGATGTTTTTTACGTTGTCATAATTTCAAACAATCGCTAAACAAGGCAGTTGGTAAGCAGGCATTACCAGTAGGCATTATTTAGAGTGAATAAAAGGAATTCGCTAAAACTTCCTTTTACTTGAAACTGTCTTATAATGTGCTCAGAATTGGAGACAGTCTGATCAATATAAAATGGGCAGAAATATTACTTCGTATGATAAGAAAACTAGTGGAAATGTAAAAATCTTTATTAGGTTTACTTTTAATTCTATTTTAAATCCAATTGTTTTCTGGGATGCTGGTACACACCGATGTGCAAACTCTGGTTTCTTCCCTACTCAGGTCAAATTTGAGAATATTTTATAGAATAACTTTAGATGTTGCTCGACTGCCATGGTGGCACAGTGGTTAGGATGCAGTATTGCAGGTTAAATCACTGCTCATTCCAGGAGTTCGATTCTGAGCGGCTCAAGGTTGACTCAGCCTTCCATCCTTTCAAGGTTGGTAAAACGAGGACCTAGATTGTTGGGGGCAATAGGCTGACTCTTAGAGAGGGCTGTAAAGCACTATGAAGCAGTATATAAGTCTAAATGCTATTGCTATAGTGATATTCATGCTCTCTCCTCATCTCCATGCCCAGAAAGATAAAGTGATTTTTCAAATTATTTAATATTTGGTAGCACTGATGAGAATCACTTCTTAAAACACAATTTTTCAAAGAATCCATCATGATAACAATTGGACAATGCACTTCCACTGACAATCATAATGGTACTTTCTTCTCTGATGGGTTGTTGGTGCTCTCCAAACTTGGTTATTTTCTTTTTGAAGACCGGCGAGGGCAAAAATGCCTCCCCCCCCCCCATGGTGGTGAAGGAGGCCAATTAGACCATGCCCACCATGGCCACACTCACCCAGCAACTGGGCAGAGAACCGCTTGCTAAACTTTTTGAGGCCCTGGTCCTTTGTCTTTTTATGTAATTTTCCCACTTATTTAAAATATTGCTTTTGATGAGTCAGAGAATTTCAACAACACTGTTGCTTAACCTTCCAAGTATCAGTGTTACTCTTAAAAAGACCCCTAGCTGCATAAAAGGGGAAATCAGGTATTTAATATCCAACATAAATCCAGGCATTTTACTTTATCCTTTATTTTGCTCTTTGCAAGATACATACCCTTGAAAGTTTGTTTGTTTTAATTGGTTTATAGTTTCTGCTGTTTCTTTCTTCCCAAATGGCCATGCTTGATTTTTTTTCTGCCCCATTGTTACATTATGTAGTCTGGATGTTCAGAGTTGTGTGAAAGCAAAATCCAAAACAAACCCAAAGAAAGCAAATACCATTTCATAAGAGTTCTAAGGCATTCTTAAGGGAAAATGGGGGCTTTTGCTAGCAATTTTGTAAACACTTGGACAGTGGTTGAGTTTAATTGGGCTACAGATGGGATCAATGATCCATGGAGAGAACTGACCAAGTGGAAATCTTGACATTGTATGTCATTGTTTTGCTTTGTTTTCTTTCTTGTTGGATAGTGATTAAAAGGCACAGTCAAATTGATATAGATTGGAGGTTGGTTTTTGTAGAGAACCTCAGTGAAAAGATGTTTTGCTACAAGGCTGCTATAAAAATCAAATACCCAGCCTTGGGTTAGAAACAAAATAGATAATTACTGAACTTGTAGTTTTGGACCATTAGGACAAATGGCATGGATTCATTCTTCACAGACATGTTAAGCTGCTCAGTCAATAAATTGCCCACATCTGTATTTTACAACATTTCTATCCCAGCAATATTGCCATACTTTTTCAACTGCTTCTATAGACATAGATACATACATATGTATGTAAAGGTGTGTGTGTCTGTTTGTGTGTCTGTGTGTCTGTGTGTGTGTCTGTGTGTGTGTGTATGACATCAGACTATTGTAGCAATTCAGCCAGCTTAAAAAAACTCCTTTCAACATTCCTTCATCCAAGGTAATTATATTCATTTTATTTTTAACTAGCCGATAACACAGCATTGCCAGGGTATTTATTCATAGGAGGGAAATGTATGGACTGAATGTAATTTCTAATGCTGGATTGTTCCCCCTTACCAGAGGGGAGTACTGTGAAACCGTTACCATGGCAATTCCAGTGCGCTGTACAGTAGAAGTCATTTTTGCAGCAGTACAGTAGAAGCCATTTTAAGGCACAACAAGATGCATCTTAACAGAACACACACCCCAAGAGGGATTAGGGGTGTTTTACCCCCACAGTATTTGTTTACAGAGAGTAAGTCATCTATGTACCTGTACCAAGTTTGGTTGAAATTGCTCAAAGCATTCCAGAGTTATGCTGGAACACACATACACACACCCACACAAAACACACACACACACACACATGTTTATATCTATCTATCTATCTATCTATCTATCTATCTATCTATCTATCTATCTATCTATCTATCCATCCATCCATCCATCCATCCATCCATCCATCCATCCATCCATCCATCCATCTATAGTCCATTGATATATGGGGCTTTTACATTCTTACATTCTCCCACTTCCAAAACAATTTTCCAGTTCCATCAAAAAATTTCTTTCAGCCTTAAATATAATTTGATGCTTAACTAATTATTTGAAAGTCTTTTTCTGTTTATACAGAATATATAATGTCTTCCTCTCATTCTCCTTCTTTGCAGCAGTCTTATTTATTTTATTAAATTTATATGCTTTCCCCTCTAGCCAAAAAAGGTAGTGTTGGGTAGTTTACAAACAGTAAAAGATAAATATAAAAATTAAATTTAAAATTACAATTATACTGTATAAAAACTAGACCCAAGGAGATGGACAGCATGGGGATCAGATCTGAGGGGATGTGGCACGGGGATGAATTATTATTTTTTTGACAGATCACCCTTTTTATGTTTTCCATTAGTACTGTGTTTCCCTGAAAATAAGACAGGGTCTTATTTTCTTTTGATTTGAAATAAGCACTTGGCCTTATTTTTGGGGAGGTCTTATTATTTTTGAGGTGCAGGAGGTGGTGAGTGTGGTTACCTCATAGCTGCTGCTGTGTTGGGGAGGGGAGGGCTTATTTTTGGGGGAGGACTTATTTGAGCGCATGCGCTCAAAAGCCCAATTGGGCTTATTATCCTGGGAGGTCTTATTTTCGGAGAAACAGGGTACAACTTTTTTTTTACTTCTTTTCTTCATTTTTTCCACCATCCATTGTTGACAACATTACAAAAAATAGGCTGCCTCACATTTAAAACTTCCCTCACCCTTTCATCATTTCCTAATTATCTGCTTTGCATCACAAATATTCAAACAATAAGGTTTTTTTAAAAGAAAACTTTATTTATTACTTGCCCTCTGTATGCATAAATAGTTTTGTTCAGGCTACTTATTTAAAACTCAGACCATTTTCCAATAGGAAACTCATCAGAGAGTTTCCATTCTCATTGTTAGATCTCTGAATGAGCCATTTTTTTCCTATCTATTCTCTTCTCATTCCCATTCATCTGTTCTTGCCACCTCATATATTTTCCTTCCATAGTATTTATTCATAAAACTGCACATTGTCAATAATTATCCCTTATCGTGATTCATTGAAACATAATATGGAACTCACCAACCAGTGGATTCCTGCTTTCATATTAACCCATAACAATCTAGATGGCACCAGCTCATAGTTTTTCACATGCCTTTTATCCTTTTCATTCATAATTAAATCTAAAACTTCATTTCTCTTCATGCATTTGTCAATTCCATTGCCTAAACTTAGGTCTCTTTCAGTCAGATCTGTTACAGGCTATTTATTTTCCTTCTAGTTTCACAAATGTATTCCTTCCTTCCTTCCTCCCTCCCTCCCTCCCTCGTTCCCTTTCCCTCCCTTCCCCCTTCCTTCCTTCTTCACATTTAGGAACCACCCAGCTCCCTCCTTTTTTATCTTTCATTTGTTAATTCATGTTCTTTTCTTTTTGTTCCTGTCAGCCCAACTTTACCTCAAATTAAGAGTTTACAGGGTCGTCAATAGGTAGGTTTTTTATTGAAAGGTATAGATCAGAATGTTAGTCTTATTCCCACTTTTACATGCATTAATTCCTCTAATAGTAAGGAAGTATGGATCACTTTTTGGCATATTCTGGCCAGTATGCCACAAAACCCAATTGTACTGAAAAATTTGTTCAAACTCTTCTGTTCAAATGATATTCTTGAAAGATAACATACTGTTGTCTGTAGCTGGGAGATATTTGCAACACAATAACAAGTGTTCACAATTTATAAGCACCAAAAACTAACTTAAATATGGTTGGCATACTTATCTGTCAGCATATCCATTGTCTTTATTTCATTATCTTTTCCATCATTTTTCTTATTTGATGTTGACACAGGAAATTTATCAGTTGTTTTTTTTTAAAAAAAGAACAGGAAATTTTTTAAAAAAATCAGCATCTCATTAAGATATTGACAATGAATGAGCAGAAAAACCTCTCCCTGAGTAAGTCTCAAATTTAAAAAAATGGCATTAAGAGAGAAGAAAGATACAGGGGAAAATGATGTTTCCAACAAAAGCATCCCAAAGGCAAAGCAATTTAAAGTGCTCAGAATTCAATATGTTTTGAACATGAGACACCATTTGTAGTATCTAAATTATAGTAAAATTAAAACCAGATATAGATAGACAGACAGACAGATATGATAGAGATAGACAGATAGAGACAGATAAATAAATATGAGAAATAGCTAATAGGTAGGTAGGTAGGTAGGTAGGTAGGTAGGTAGATAGATAGATAGATAGATAGATAGATAGATAGATAGATAGATAGATAGATAGACAGACAGACAGACAGACAGACAGACAGACAGACAGACAGACAGAGACAGAGAGACAGAGAGACAGAGAGACAGAGAGGCAGACAGACATGATATGATAGAGAGACAGACAGATAAATATGAGGGATGGATGGATGGATGGATAATGGGAATTTGCATATGGACATGAGACTTAGATACGAGATAGGACTCCTAAGATGTCAATTTGTAGTCATTTAATTTCGCCTCACATTGCGTTGACCTTTCTTGAATCATTCCATGTTCCCACTATTTATTCCATATTCCAACTGTAACTATGTTTTTTGTAGCTTCAGAGAGTGTCTTTTCCTTTATGGTAATATCAGCAAACTAGTCCCCCTGAAAGCTGTAAACTAGCCACATCATAAATACCGTGAAAGATACTGTTCTTCCTCAGTAACACATTGAGTGTCATTGAATCTGATAAGCACACTACACTCTTAAATTTGAAATCCTCTTGGTCACCACTGTCTTCTCCCACGTAATACCAATGGATGTGTTTGCCTTTCCCACTAGAGTGAACATCTGCCTCTAGAATCTTCCTATATTGCTGCTGTTGCTCAGTATAGGTGGCTAATTGCTTTAGTTTGGGAGTTGGGATGACTTTTGTTCTGTAAGGAGAACCAGGTAGGCAAGGACTGAAGCAAGACAGACTTAGTTAAACAATCGCCTTTATCCGGCGATTGTTTAACTAACTGCTAACAATAACAGTGAGCCAACTCTGAAAGTCTCTGCGCCAGCATGCTCGTGAACTGAAGACATAACAACTTTCATGCCTTGGGTGACCCTGCTGAGAATATTTACCCTTGTCATATACCGTATTTTTCAGAGTATAAGACACACCTTTCCCCCCAAAAAAGAAGCTGAAAATCTGGGTGGTTTTATACACTGAATACAGCATTTTTTTGCCTCCCGAAACCCTGTTCCCTTCACCAAAATCGTCTTACATAGCCTTTAGGAACCTTGAAGAGTGCTCCTGGCTGGAAAGGGCAGAAATGAGTGGGAAACAGGCCATTTTTTGTCCAATTTTGCTCTCCCCCCCCCCCCAGCTCTCAGGAGCACTCTGCAAGGTTCTTAAAGGCTATGCATGCCATTTTTTGACAAAAAACGGGCTGTTTTTGGCTCATTCTCCCCTCCCGGGGCACTCTACAAGCCTCCTAAAGGCTATTCATGCCCTTTTATTTTTGAAGAAAAAAAACGGGCCTGTTTTTGCGAAAAACGGACCGTTTTTGGGAGGTCTGCAAAGTGCAAAAACTTTTTTTTTAATTTGCCTCTTCAAAACCTTGGTGCATCTTATATTCCAAAAAATATGGTACTCATCCCTCCCAGGGATACCCTCTTCTCCACCATAATGAAGAAGCATAGCAGAACTTGGTTGGGAATGTAGGGTTCTTTTTGAACACCTACAAAAAGAATTTAACATGTGTTACTGATCCAAGACTTAGGTATTGTAGAAGTTTGGTTTTTCCATGTCAATTTCAACATGATCTTTTCCCCTTTTTTAAAAAAGGACTATCCCTATTTTCTGCATCTCACTTTTCTGTGGTTTTTTTTTTAATATACATTCTCCATTCCTTCCACATGAAGCACATCAGTACTGACAGCTTATATTAATATTATATACTAATATTTCAGGCTGCGGTAAAACTAATAGTATTCATTAAAGCTATAATATATTGCCAACGTTTTTGACACCCATGTGGTACAAAATACTATTTCATACTTATTGAGGATTAATTTTTGTGTGTTTTAGTGAGATCCCAAATAGGACAAAATTCAATTCTTATCCATTCAAATAGATGAATCCTGCTTCATCCAGTATGGATTATACTTCATCCAGTATTGTATCTTTTAGATATAAAGATGACAAGCCTATCAAATGCTGAATTAGACAATTCAGGACAGTTTCAAGACCTCAATATGGAAAGATCTGTCATCTTCTTAGTCTCATTTTTTTTCCAGTTTCTTTGAAAGCCCATTTTTTTCTTATTTATTATTGAAAGAATGTATGAATATTGTTAAATTCTTATATCTAAATGAAGAAATAAAATAGACCACTCTCCTATTTTTTCTGACCTGGGTTACATTTCTAAAGTTTAAGTTCTTTATAATGATTTAGACATATTCAGTCTTAGCTGTTGTTGTGGAATAAGACAGATTAAGGCTTTTGTGACCCCAAAAGGCTACTTTTGAAACACATTGTGCACACCATCTGTTCAAATTATTTTTTGCTTCTCATCATCAGTTTGGCTCTTAATTCTCCTTTATTGTCTTATTTTTAATGCAGAGAGAACATGCCTACCTTCTGCCATTTATAAAGCTCATTTTTATGCTTATCTGGAAAATAAAACTTCTTGAGGGGATACTCAAAGTTGTAAAAATAATATTGGTGATAAAAGTGTAGAGCAAAGAGAGCTTCAATGTATCTTTCCTAGTAATATTAAACCTATTTGTAACTGCCATAAAGATGATTGGAACTCATTTCCTTAAGTATATTTTTCTTCCTTCTTCCTTTTTTTCTCATTATATTCTTCTCTTCATTTTTCTCTTCTTTCTTCCCTTATTTTCTTTTTCCTCTTAATTTTTTTATGTATTACCTTTACTATCATTAAAACCCCTAATAAAATTATTTTTTTTAAAAAAAGATATATGTATTATAATAGCAGTAGCACTTAGACTTATATACCGCTTCATAGTGCTTAACAACCCTCTCTAAGCGGTTTACAGAATCAGCCTATTGCCCCCATCAATCCGGATCCTCATTTTACCCACCTCGGAAGGATGGAAGGCTGAGTCAACCTTGAGCCTGGTGAGATTCGATCTGCCAAACTGCTGGCAGTCAATGATCAGCAGAAGTAGCCTGCAGTACTGCACTCTAACCACTGCGTGGCTCAGTTCCTGCTCTGTCAAGAAGAAGCCACTTCAATACTAGTTGATTTTCAAATCTTTTTTTTTCCAAGCAACTAAGAAAAATACAGGATGTGGAAACTAGGGAAAACCTTAAAGTTTGAAAGCATACAAGTACGAGCTCCATGCCTAAGACTAACAACAGGAAAGGAATGGTGTAGTAATTCAACTGGACTCTTACTATTCTTTCCATCTCATTGAAAGAATGAGAGAAAATTTAGACTTTGGATTCTACCTGATATCATTAAAAAATTTGAAACCTGAGTAGAACCCCACAAAATTGATCTGAGGATAAGAATTGTTAAAAGAAGAATGAATTTTTAAAAAATAGACCACAGAAGGATGGGCAGATATTGGGGAGTGGGGGGAGGAATCACACACACTCCCAATTTTCCCAGTGTATAAGAGAGGCATTTAGGCAACAGCTGGAAATATTTGTGTCTCCACCACTCTAAGCCACCATCCACAAAGGTTATGTGACCCAGAGCAGAGCTATTATTAAGGAGTGGGAAATAATTATAATTTGCATGCTTCCCCTAATTTACTTCCTTATATGAATATTACCATACTTTCTGCTTTATAACTACTTTCAATGAACTTTCTTGATGTGCCCAACTTTTATTTAGTTATCTCCTAGCTCAGTGATGGCTAACCTTTTACTTTTGCATGTGCGTGCAACAGGGCACATGTGCACCTGCACCCATAATGCAATGTGTTGCCCCGTATGCCTTGCCCCCTATGCATGTGCACGTGAACCCCCATGCTCCCCCCCATGAATGTGCCCCCGTGCTCCCCGTTTTGGGCCTGGAAGGCCTCCTATACCAATCTGGAAGCCAAACCAGGGCAGTGCACAAGGCTCCAAAATGCAATGAGAGCACCCCCCTCTGCGTATGCACCCTCCCCCCCATGCATGGCAGAGAATCAAAGAACAGCTGCCTGGAGGGAGACGCGTGTGCATGCATGGTGGAGCTGGGCTGGGGTGAGGGCTGGGGTGCCTGCAGAGAGGGCTCTGTGTGCCACCTGTGGCACGTGGGCCATAGGTTCGCCATCACAATCCTAGCTGGTAGCTAAAGTGGCATTAAGGTATAATTACTAGCAGGTTTTTACTAACCAGGTTTCTGCAGCTATGCAATTCCATGGTCATCCCCTATTTCTCACTGTAGGCTTTGTTTTTGTTTTTTTTAATCCAACTTCTGGATTTCTTTTGGATTTAGTCTTTTTACCTTTGCAGCTTTGGAAACAGCAAGCTAAGTAAAATAAAATAAAATCTTTATGTCTTTTGGTAAGAGGATGGGCTTATTGTATTATTTTCCGCCCTGAACTACTTCCAAGAAAAAACGACTTCTATGGTGTTTATTGCAATGTCCTCTTAACATGTCCATGAAGTATCACTCCTTTTTTCTATGTATGCTACACTTCTAATCTGGGGTGAGGGGGAAGGCATCCCTCACTATAAGTGGGATTTGTTAAGGCTTAAAACATCAATGAATTATTTAGCCCCTTTACCCTTCTTGCTTTGCTGCACGCCTATTCAAACTCTCGGCGCAGATTCATATCAATAAATTCAGGCTGGCTTTTGCTGCTCCAATTTCATGCTTGGCCTTTCCTAAGCTACAATAATGGAAAAAATAAATAAATGAAATAAACAGCGTGGATACACAAATTGCATTAAGTAACCACTTTCCTAAGTCTACACCTCCTTTCTCTACCTAAGCACTAGGCACAATGCCAGGAGGTGAAACAGGATCAGCCAAATGTGATTGGACATCTCACAATTGGTTGCAGTCCAGTAAACAAATTAGGAGTGAGCTTTAATAGGACTGACCATGCCTAGGTTTATGTTATTTATGATATAATGTTCCCAATGGTTTTGCTGTATCCAGGAAAGGCTTATCTCACTTCAGAGCCGTAGGGAACAAAACCTTATTTTTTTTCCAGACTTTAGTTCCTATTCTTGTTTGATCTCAAAACCTAAGCAAAATTGAGTGTTTTAATATGGGGTGGCAAACTATCAGAAATTTTAAGACTGAAAGACTAAAGGCTAGCCTGGGAAGTAAAAAAATAGAAAATGATAAACCACTGCCCAAACTGAATATACTTCTATAGTTAAGTTTAGACTTTTAATCTTTACGTGTCAAATATTGAACTTTTTTTAAAAATCCACTCCCTGTTTTAAGGACTAAGTATCACTAATTGTTGCCATGACATAACTGTGCTATTTTTTGGTGCTTTAATTTTGGCCTGATGTGCTTTTCCTTTCCTCTACTTTAGTAGTCATGGAAGGCTTACATTAGCTTTGGCTTTTACCTATAATAAATATAATTCTATATAATTCTATATAATTTGCTGGAGAACACACTGATTTCAAATATTGTTAACAAGGGCAAAGATCAGAAGATGCTTAAGCAATTAATAATAACAGTCATGGTGTAGACCAGGGGTGTCAAACTCAAAGCTTGGAGTTACATCCAGCCCGCATGGTCTGTTAGATCTTGCCCATGGGGCCGCCCTGGAAATAGTGAAGGACCAACGCATGGTGCTTCTGTCACTGAAAACGGGCTCCTGGGCTGCATTTTCAGCTGCCACAGCCCCCTGCAACTCTCTGCCAGTGAAAATGGTGCTTGGAGCTCCGTTTTCACTGGCAGAGGGTTGCAGGAGGCCGTGGCAGCTGAAAATGGAGCTTGGCGGAGCTCAGGGGTCACCACAGGCATCCTCGACTTGACATTGAGCTGGCCATGACCACCCTGCCCCACTCCCAAGGTCAAACACAACCATGATGTGGTCCTCAATGAAGTTGAGTTTGACACCCCCAGTGCAGAGGGATCTTGGTTAAGAAAAAGAAAAAGGAAAAAAAATATAAAGCAAGCAGATTATGCAGTTAGTAGATAATTCTGAAGGAACCTCCAGATAAGTAGTCCTATTAGTTGGCATGATGCTCACCTTATTTACAGGGCGGGGCATAACCTTTTCCTAGGGGGTCACAGCAACACTTGTAATAACAACACAAATAATTCATACACCATTCGAAAGCCCATCAAAAACTGAGTTTATTGACACGATTTAATAGTCAGTATGACCACCATTAGCCCTTCGAACAGCATTCAAACGAGGTGGATAAGAACACAACAAATCTTCAAACAGTTCCGTTCGATTTTCCAGATTTTTCAACACAGTTTCCAAATTCATTCTCAAAGTTTCAACCGAATATCGATTTTGACCTTGCTCCTGAATCATCAGAGCTTCCACTTCATCCTTAATTATGGCCCCAATGTTCTCTGCCGGATTGAGATCTGGCGAATTTCCCGGCCAGACGTCATTGCCCCAAAATTCGACATTGTTTTCCTTTAACAATTGCTGAGTCGCATTTGCACGCATGCAAGGAGCTTTGTCATGAAGAAAGACAGCCTCACCAACCACCAAGACATTGTCTGGATCACTGAGAAATGGAATGACATTCTCCAATAAAATTTTCTCACGGAAATAACTGCCATCCCAGGATTCCCCTTTATCCTTCAAAACCCAATGCAGTTTCTTGGCTGTGAAAATGACGAAAATCCCGATGCAAGTCGGATTGCGAACGATTTGTCGATATCGTTCATGTTTGGCGATGTCGTCGACGTCTTTAGCCCAAATTCGATCGTTCTGGAAATTCGGTTTTCGAATGGCATAAACGAAGAATTCGTCAGATGGCGCCAAATGAAGAAAATCTTCCTCGGTCCATTCAGACAACCAATCGCACAACCAAAGCCGATCTTGAACGTGTGTTTGAGTTTTCAATGGTTTGCAAATGACGTGGAATGGCTTCAAACCTTCTCGTTCTCGATATCGGCCGATTGTCCTTTGATCAACTCGTTTTCCACGAATTTGAAGGATTTCTTGGGCCACTTTTCGGTTTCCTTTTCGTTGTTTGCGACTGCCAGTTGCAATGATGGCTTTGCTTTCTTGGGACAGTTGCAGAGGACGCCCTTCTCCAAATTTTGTGAAACATTCTTGGGCTGTTTTGTTCCAATTATCAGTAACCCAATCCGGATGACGTTTCAATTTGTTTGCAATCCATTTTCGATTGATAAACGTCGCTCCAGCATCGCGAGCCTCTCGAAAGGCAATGCATTTTATTCTGTCAATGATCCTTTGTTCTTCCGAATCGAATTTTCCAGCCATTCTTAAAGCAAATTTAACATTTAATAGCTCATTCAATTCAGTTTTTTATGGGCTTTAAAATGAGGTGTCGCGGAAGTTGTAAACTGCTGTCGATCTTGCTGTGACCCCCTAGGAAAAGGTTATGCCCCGCCCTGTATAAGCTGGTCAGAACCATTCCTTATGAACAGACAAGGCGATAATATATATACAGAACGTTTGTGCAATTAAAAAATATGTGTACGACTTGATGTAACCTTGCTTGCTTGGCTATTTGTAATTAATTTTATAAATATGAATTGAAAGGATACATATGCTGGAAACATGCATATTATGCTTTTGTTTCTATTCTATTCAAGTTGTAAAGATTTAAGCATCAATGATCAAATTTCTATTCTTGTTTTCAGGATTAAAGGTAAAGGTTCCCCTCGCAGATATGTGCTAGTCGTTCCCAACTCTAGGGGGTGGTGCTCACCTCTGTTTCTAAGCCAAAGAGCCAGCGCTGTCTGGAGATGTCTCTGTGGTCATGTGGGCGGCATGACTAAATCCCGAAGGTGCACAGAACACTGTTACCTTCCCACCAAAGGTGGTTCCTATTTTTCTACTTGGTTATTAATGGAATAAGGAGCTTCAAATTAACTGCTTGCAACTTCACTTGGGATATTTCCTCAGCGATGGTTAACTGGGAGGTAGATTACGTTAAAGCATCATGGATCAATTGCATTGGATAAATGGAATATAGCATATGACTTTGCAATTTAATTGCATTAAATATGTAATTAGCATATGATTCTGAACTGAAGAAGAATATGTATGTTTATCATACCAAAAAGTGCAAATTTCATTCCTGTTCAGTCTGAGAAATGGACCCATTTGAGATTACTGGAGCAGGATTACCATCCAAAAGAATTTATCACTAAACTAGATGAAGTATTCATTTGATTCCATCTTATGGCAACTTGAATATCTTAGCCAATTCTTCTACATTCTGACATATCTTGATTACAGACCGATTTAAACAATCAAAAACTCATCCACCCCTTATACATGCTTAAAACAGAACATTACCATCTGCATCATTATTACAATTATATTTATATTCTGCCTGTAGAGCAAAAGCTCGTTTAATACAGTTCCTAAATGTAGAGCGAATAAAATAAAACACTTGGGGGAAAAATCCTCCCCAATAATTTTAAAAATATACAGGTCATATTTATTAATCAGTCTTGCTCCACATTTACAGAATTGATAATTACCTGGAATTCTATTTCATAATATATAAATTGGATGTCTCCAGTAATTTTGGCACAATTGGTAAGTTATAATTCTCCTGCTTCATCTATCTTCATCCATCTATCTGTCTGTCTGTCTGTCTGTCTGTCTGTCTGTCTGTCTATCTATCTATCTCAGTGTTTTTCAACCTTTTTGTGCAAAGGCACACTTTTTTCATGAAAAAAATCACGAGGCACACCACCATTAGAAAATGTTTAAAAAAATTAACTCTGTGCCTATATTGACTATATATAAAGTAATTTTCCCACGGCACACCTTACACTATGTCGCGGCACACTAGTGGCCCAGTGGTTGAAAAACACTGATCTATCTAATCTATCTCTATCCATCCATCCATCCATCCAATCATCTATCTACCTACCTACCTACCTACCTACCTACCTACCCATCTACCTATCTACCTAAAAATTCTGGAGTGCCTCGAGCAATCCATCCATCCATCCATCCATCCATCCATCCATCCATCCATCCAATCATCCATCCATCCATCCATCCATCCATCCATCCATCCATCCATCCATCCATCCACCTACCTACCTACCTACCTACCTACCTACCTACCTACCTACCTACCTACCCACCTACCCACCTACCTATTTACCTAAAAATTCTGTATGTATGTATGTTCCAGCATAACTCTGGAGCACCTCGAGCAATTTCAACCAAACTTGGTACACAGATGACTTACCCTCTGGAAAAAAATACTGGGAGGGTAAGACACCCCTGGTATATGTATGTGTGTGTGTGTGTGTGTGTGTGTGTGTGTGTGTGTGTATTCCAGCATAACTCTGAAACACCTGAGTCGTTAAAGAGAGTGAGTATGACATTCTACAGCAGCAATTGTTTGTGATGTCAGTCCCTTTGCAGTTTCCTCTGGAAAATCAGCCATGATGTTCACCCTCCAGTGGACTAATGGGGAAGCGCCTGATGGATTTGGGGCAAAGTGCCGGGATCGTAGACAGGGTGGGAAAGAGGAGCACATGGGAGGGGGAAGGGAGAGAGCATGGATGATTGGCATGGAAGTAAGGGGAAGAAAGGCCCCTCTCAATGACTCCTTGTCATACTTATAATTCTCCTGCTTTATATTTTAAACCAAGGCTCCTACCTTTCTTCAGTAAAACCTCAGAAGTTGTAACATGTTAGCATATTTAAGAATAAAATTGACCCATCATTATTTTAAATTGCTTTTCCTCCCCTTATTAATTTTATTTCAACTGTGTATAGATGAACAGAAGGCTTTGTACTTTGGAGAACACAGAGTTTTGTGGAAGTTTTACATTATATATAAAGAATTGTCAGGCCAGGCTTTTGAAATTGGAATTGCTGGAGGAGGAAGACAAAAAAGCCCTTTCAAAAAAAATGGCACCATTTTTGAGCAATTGGCATTGTTATGTCTAAACTAAAACAGGAAGTATTCAAAACTAAGCTTTCACAAATAATTTGGGGAAGAAAAGCCAGATTTCTTTTTGTTCCTTCCCTAAAGGAATATCATTAGGTATTTTTCTAAATGCCATAGTTAAAAGTCATTCACAGTCTTCTAAAAGCTTCATTCCAGATTAATTTGCAAGTCACCATCCACACCTGAAACCTGAATTCTTGCATTCAAGATTATGCAGCAGAGAAAGCCACAACTTTAATTAAACTCTTTAAATGCCACCTAATGGTTTTCAGAACGTTTTAACAAAGATTTGATGCCAGTCTGCAGTCATAAGAAAGTTTAACTAACAAAGAGACTTGGGGCTTTTCAGACCTAAGTTAATTTCATCTGCTCTGTGGGGTTTTATTTTATTTTAGTCCCACTATTTTTAGTGTAAGGAATATGATATGTCTTTTTCTGCCACGTTCTAAATGCAATTCAAACATGGCCAGTTCATAAAACTATTGCAAAATTTAAGTACTGAAACATAAGATTGCAGCAATGTGAACGGTATATATATTTTGTTTTGTTTTATATTATTTTTCATAGGAAGCAAGGTTTAGCCCTTTGTTTTGCCTCAACAGATGGAAGCGGGAAAAATATCTCCTGGCTTCTCAATAATACAGTCTGTCCTCTGAATTCTTGGCTACAGCAAGTAACAGATCTGTCACAGGAAGCTTAGAAAAGATACTTACAATATAATGTTCCATGCTACAGTGGGTCGAGTGAAATAAATAGCATTTTGAAGCTAATGACACAAAACAGCATGCTTCAAAATTAGTATCATTACTGTTAACATTGTTCCACTGGACAATATAGATTGCAGAATCTCCATAATTGGGCCTTTTTTTTTCCTTTTCCTTTTTTCTTTTTTTGCAATATCTCTACAGCAGCACTGGCTCACTGTAATCTCCCGTACTTGATAGAACGTACTACTTAACACAAAAAGAACTGCTCGAGCTATTATGATAAGTCTCTTTTCTCTGTCAGATCCATCTTTTGTCAGATTTCACATTTGATTAAAAAAAAAAAAAAAAGCCAAGCTCAGATTTTGAATCTGAATTCACGACAAAAATAAAAATAAAATCAAAATTGTAAATGGGAATACATCTGTATTATTTCATAGGATGCTATAGGAATAGAAGGTTGTGAAGATGCAAGACATTTTACATTGCAATACACGTGTGTGTATGCATCAGAGGTGGTCTTCAGCAGGTTCTGACCAGTTCTGGAGAACCGGTAGTGGAAATTTTGAGTAGTTTGGAGAACCGGTTAAAACCACCTCTGACTGGCCCCGCCCCCATCTATTCTCTGTCTCCCGAGTCCAGGCTGATTGGGAGAGAATGGGGATTTTGCAGTATCCTTTCTCTGGAGTGGGGTGGGAATTGAGATTTTACAGTATCGTTCCCCTGAAGGGAGGTGGTAATGGAGATTTTACAGTATCCTTCCCATGGAGGGAGATGGGAATGGAGATTTTATAGTATCCTTCCCCTGGAGTGGGGTGGGAATGGAGATTTTACAGTATCCTTCCCATGGAGGGAGATGGGAATGGAGATTTTACAGTATCCTTCCCCTGGAGTGGGGTGGGAATGGAGATTTTACAGTATCCTTCCCATGGAGGGAGATGGGAATGGAGATTTTATAGTATCCTTCCCCTGGAGTGGGGTGGGAATGGAGATTTTACAGTATCCTTCCCATGGAGGGAGATGGGAATGGAGATTTTATAGTATCCTTCCCCAGGAATGGGGTGGGAATTGAGATTTTACAGTATCCTTCCCCTGGAGTAGAGTGGAAATTGAGATTTTACAGTATCCTTCCCCTGGAGTGAGGAGGAAATGGGGATTTTACAGTATCCTTCCTCTGCTATGCCCACCAAGCCACACCCACACTCACACCATGCCCACCAAGCCACACCCACAGAACCAGTAGTAAAAAAAAATTGAATCCCACCACTGGTATGCATGGCTCAATGACACAGACTCAAATGCTGGTTTTGTCCTACGCTTATGTCACAACAGATGTCAGATACAGTTAATATGACTTCAAAAGTAGAATGAATGGAAAGAATACCAAATACACTCTACTTACAACAGTCCCTTTAGTGAATGCTCAAAGTCACAATGACACTGTAAAAAGTGACTTATGATCATTTTTCACACTTATGACCCTTGCAGCCACTTGATCAACATTCAGACAGTTGGTAATTGACTCATATTTATGACGGTTGCAGGGCCCCAGGGTCATGTGATCCTTTTTTGCGATCTTCTGACAAGCCAAATCAATGGGAAAACCAGATTCACTCAACAACCACGTTAGTAACTTAACCACTGCAGTGCTTTGCTTAACAACTGTGGAAGAAAGGTCATAAAATGGAGCAAAATTCACTTAACAAACATCTCACTTAACAACATAAAGGTTTGGGCTCACTTGTGGTCATAGGTTAGGTGGACTTTGTCACCCACCTAAAGCACCAAACCTGGGCATTAAAGCAAGTTTTGGGAGCTTTGTCAAAGGTCAATTGGCCTGGGACTCTAATCTCAGACAGAATTAGGCACCTCTGCAGAAAAAGCACCTAATTAGCAAAAAAAATCATAATTAGCTATGAAAGACTCTAAAGATGACTACTAGCAACTGGAAACACATTGGCAGCCAATCAGCTCATTCAACAGACAATTATGGTGACACATAATTGTCAGCATTAACTTCCCACTCTATCACATTCTGAAGCTTTTGAATAATTTTCAAGGGCAGCCCCATCTGGATACTATTCCAATGATTTGGTGAGGAAATCATGATTAAGGACTACAGGTAGTCCTTTCAGTTTTGAAACCAAATTGACCAGAAATCCTGCAGTCTGCAAAATCAGAAGACATTTTCTCCATAATTTCTTTTCCCCCATTATTTAAATTCCATATTGATTAGAATAATCTGTGAAACTTAAATAACATCCCTGAAGTAATACAGAATAAACTGGGCACTAGATAATAACTTAAAATGAAATGTTTAAAAGTAGGCAAAAACTTGATGCTGCTGTGATGAATTAAAAATGATGAATTAAAAACTTGGCCATTTTATACCTTCGGATTTCAGAATCATTTTTTTCTTTTTACTCTTTGTGTCTGTTGGTACTTTACACATTTTTAAAAAAATTCTCTAGTGGAGACAGAACATCTTTATTTTAAATGTTAAGAGCCTTTTAATCTGGTACATTCTGATCTGTAACTATAATAAAGTCTCTAGGCCTAATTCCTGTTGTAGTCTAGCACATTTTGAAGGAAGCATATTCTGTCTTAAATGGTTAGGCTCTCTTCCAAATATGTAATTTAGGACAATTTTGTAGCACACACATATTGGAAAGAATGTTATAGGTCATTTATTTACAAAAGCACTGAGCAGCAATGCCAGTCACTCAAAATGGAAGGACATTTGTAGGTAGAATGTCTACTTGTACTCACTTCCTAAATTTACTTAGATTTTTTTTCACAATGACTTGGAAAGTGGTATATCAGTTTTACAATTTCAGACAGAGGTATATAGAACATTTTCTGTCAGTCACACGTGCACACCCCCAGAGGTGGTATTCAGCAGGTTCTGACCAGTTCTGGAGAACCAATAGCGAAAATTTTGAGTATTTTGGAGAACCGGTAAATACCATCTGCAACTGGCCCCGCCCCCATCTATTCTCTGCCTCCCAAGTCCCAGGTGATTGGGATGGAAAGGAGATTTTGCAGTATCCTTCCCCTGGAGTGGGATAGGAATGGAGATTTTACAGTATCCTTCCCCTGTCATGCCCACCAAGCCATGCCCACCAAGCCACATCCACAGAACCGATAGTAAAAAAAAATTGAATTCCACCACTGCATACATCCCTTCATATACAAAATTAGTTATCAGGAAAGATGTTTTATGCTATCCTACTAATAAATCTTGAGGAACGCGGTGGCTCAGTGGCTAAGACACTGAGCTTGTCGATCAGAAAAGTTGGCAGTTCAGCAATTCGAATCCCTAGCTCTGCATAACGGAGTGAGCCCCTGTTACTTGCCCCAGCTCCTGCCAACCTAGCAGTTCGAAAGCATGTAAAAATGCAAGTAGAAAATAGGAACCACCTTTGGTGGGAAGGTAACAGTGTTCTGTGAACCTTCGGCGTTTAGTCATGCTGGTCACATGACCACGGAGAACGTCTTCGGACAGTGCTGGCTCTTCGGCTTTGAAACAGAGATGAGCACTGCCTCCTTTATTCAGGAATGACTAGCACATATGTGTGAGGGGAACCTTTACATTTACTAATATATCTCATTACCCCAGCCTAGGTTCAGCATCCAAATGTGAATTTAAGATTTATAAAATATCACCTAATTACATGGAATATTGCTAAATACTAAGTAGTATTTCTTTTCTGGCTACATTTCTAAATGTAGCCTCTCACCCAGATAACCTGCACTGTGTTAGAAGTTAGAACACAGAATGTAGAATAATAGAATTGAAAGGGACTTCAGATGCCTTCTAGTTTCCTCAAGCAGGAAACCCTATTATGTTTCAAACAAGTGGCTGTCTAGTCTCTTCTTTAAAACATCCAGTGTTGGAGCACTTACAACTTCTGAAGGCAAGCTATTCTATTGATTGATTGCTGTCATCGTTAGGAAATTTCTCCTTACTTCTAGGTTGCTTCCCTCTTCAGTTAGTTTCCAACCATTGTTTCTTGTCTTGCCTTTTGACGCTTTGGAAAATTGTTTCATCCCCTCTCTTTCAAATATTGGAACAATGCTGTCATATCACTCCCCTAGTCCTTATTTTCATTACACTTATCATACCCAATTCCTGCAACTGTTCTTCATATGTTTTAGCCTCTATCCCCCTAATTATTTTTCTTACTCTTCTCTTCACTCTTTCCAGAGTCTCAACACTTTTTTAATATTGTGGTGGCCGGAACAGGATGCAGTATTCCAAGTGTGGTCTTACTAAGGCTTTGTAAAGCAGTACTGGAACTTCATGTGATCTTGATTCTATTCCTCTATTAATGCAGCCTAGGATTGCATTGGCTTTTTGGCAGCTGCCGCACACTGTGGGTCATATTTAAGCGATTGTACACCAGGACTCCATGACGGGGTGAAATCCAGCAAGTTCTGACAGGTTCTGGAGAACCGGTACCGGAAATTTTGAGTAGTTCAGAGAACTGGCAAATACTACCTCTGAGTGGTCCCAGAGTGGGGTGGGGTGGAGATTTTGCAATAGCCTTCCACTGCCATGCCCACAGAACCAGTAGTAAAAATTTTGCTCCATTGCTCCATGATCCCTCTGGCACTAAGCCTACACCTATAAACCTAGTCTATACCTATACAGTTGGTTTTTGTTGCCTACGTGTAAAGACTTATATTTATCTATGCTGAATTTCATTTTGTTAGATAGGACCCTTTGTACAAGTCAGTGGTGGGTTTCAAAAATTTTTGGAACCACTTCTGTAGGAGTGGCCTGCTTTGTGGGAGTGGCTTGCCAGCCATGTGATCTGGTGGACGTGGCCAACTTGTAAAATGTGGTGAAACTCAGCTTAGCAACCAAAATGTTGGCTCAGAAACTCTGGCATTTGAAGCACGCAAGTCTTAAAGCTGTCACGTTGCAAGACCCTTGCACCACTAACCCTTTAGGAAAAAACCCAGGGGTGTTCAAACTTGACAGCTTTAAGACTTGTGGACTTCAACTCCCAGAACTCCTCCTCCAGTCATGTTGACTCAGGAACTCTGGCATTGAAGTGTGCAAGTCTTAAAGCTGTCAAGTTACAAGACCCTTGCACCCCTAACCCTTTAGAAAAAAAACCAGGGGTGTTCAAACTTGACAGCTTTAAGACTTGTGGACTTCAACTCCCAGAATTCCTCCTCTCGTTCTTCATCTTGATGATGTGCGGATAGGCTGGGGAAGGCAGCTGGAACTGGTTCTTAATGGCATTGTAGATTTGTGGAACCTCTTCTATAGAAGAGGTTAGAACTGCCAGGAACCCACCCCTGGTTCAAGTTCTTCTTAAGATCTTTTTGGATCTTGAGCTTGTCTTCTGGGGTGTTGGCTATTCCTGCCAGCTTAGTGTCTTCTCCTTTTTTCCCCTGTTTTGTTTTTGCATGTTACATTTTCTGAAATAGCATCAAGATGGCATCCATTTCATTGATTTAGCAGGTTAACTTATAAACTTTAATAGAAAGGATTGTTGGAAGCTACCGGTACATTAACTGAAGAATCTCGGTAATAAGACAACAGCCCCAAATCAGAATATGCAAAACATAAAACCAAACCACCTCTCTAATTTTGCAGGTCTCATCTGAGAGTAAATTTTACATAGCTTACTTAAAAAAAAAAAAAAAAAGGCTTGGAACCGTGCTAAACTCTGCAAACCCAAGATCACAGGTTATGCTGTTGGTTTGATGCAAACATGCAAGTGCTGTTAACATTAATAAGAGATGTGTATCAAAGGAAAAACACTATCAAGTGTTATTAAAGCGGAAACTTTCCTCCTGTCAAACAGCAGGCCATTAGGCTGCAGTAGTTAAAAGCTCCCCATAGAGCTTATTAATAGTTTCTCTTTAACCCATCCATCACTATTCTTTTGAGTACACACACCAGTGGTGGGATTCAGCCAGTTCACACCTATCCGGGAGAACCAGTTGTTAACTTTCTAAGCAGTTTGGAGAACCGGTTGATGGAAAAAAATCTCCTTTTGGAGATTCTATAGGCTAATTATATAAGGAAGGCAAGAAGGAAACATTCTGGTGTTGTTTCTAGCCTAATCTTTATTGCCCTGCTTACAGAAACTGCCTCTCCAGTTAACCCTTATTACATTGTAACAGTTGATGCGAAGCGCCCATTGACGTGAGTGATGTTGAGTTGGCCACACCCACCCAGTCATATGACCACCGAGCCATGCCTACCCAACTGGTCATTAGGGCAGAGAACCGGTTGTTAAATTATTTGAATCCCACCATTCACACACAAACACACACACACACACACACGGAGGGAGGGAGGGAGAGGGAGGGAGGGAGGGAGATGCTGTGGTTTAAACTCCAAAAGTTGCTTATCAAAGGAGAAGCAGTTAACTTTTTTGTATATTTTTAAAAGCAGCGTTGTGTGGCTACATTTCATTCACAATCATTTATTGATCAGAAATGAAACCATTGTAATACATCACTGATGGCGGCCAAGGTGATACATCACATTCGCAAATAAGCTGCAATACCAGCTCAATCTATTTTTAGTTCTTTGCATTGACTTCGGTTGACCTCACTTTCAAGTACATGCACTTAAAATCTCACCCTTTAACTTAGCACAGTTACAAGGAACAGAAGCACATTCCTTGTAAGAGATAATCAGGTTTGTTTCCTCCAAGTGCCGGGAAAATGGCACTGGAATCTTGGGATTGTAAATGATGATTTAAGCAGAACTCACATGTACAACTTCAGGTAATAAATCTCTCAGCATATTCACTGGTATTATTATCTTAAGCTCACAATCCATTCCACAAGGTCTTAGCAATAGATTGTATGCCTTCTTCCAAAATTGCTCAAAAAAGAGCCGAAGTGGTGCAGTGGGTAGAATGCAGTACTGCAGGCCACTTCAGCTGACTGCTATCTGCAGTTCAGCGGTTCAAATCTCACCGGCTCAGGGTTGACTCAGCCTTCCATCCTTCCGAGGTGGGTAAAATGAGGACCTAGATTGTGGGGGCGATATGCTGACTCTGTCTGTTCAGACAAGGTCAACTAGTGATACAATCTATCTAATCATGAAAATAAATTAAACCTACAGTATTTGCTTTATTAATTAGGGAACAAATGCATTTTCATCCTTGAAAACAGCTAATATTGGTGCCAGGCAATTCTACACCTAAAAGTTCCGAGTTCAGAGGTCCTCTGTCTAATGTTTAAAACAGAGGCATCCAGGGGAATATTTCGAGGTGGGAGAAGATAGCAGCTCTTATTAAGAGCATTTGAGGAATAATTCATATGGTTCTTTTGATAGTAAAGGAATCTCGTTGATGTTATATGATATTTTTATATTGGCTGTAACAGATTGGAAAGTCTTTAAAAACTATGGGGACAGGATTTAAGTTTTTGAAGTTAATGAATCTTAGCAAAATTCTTTCTGGCCCAGAATCCTCTTTAAATCCATTTCAGTGATTCATACAGAAAGGGCAATAAAAATAATTCATTGATGGCATAATACTGCATTAGAATTGCATTACATTAATCACAATATTTTTAGATTATGTTGGCAAGGGTATAAAACAAATTGGCACATATATTCATCTTTGGGTGGAATCCCCAATTAACCAAAGGTTTGGGAAAATTGAAGGGGGTGTGTTGAAATTGAGAAAAATTATCCAAAAACTTTTTAAAATTAATCCCACAGGACAACTATTGTCAGCCATGAAAATGTTGGAAAACTATAAAAAGAAGAATAAATTTAGGAAATCTATCCTTAACTGTGGCATAAATATGGCCTGATAGCTATTGTTTTAATGGCATTTTATGATGACTCTGCTTCCAACCCATAACTGAAGCAGTTTAAAATCCTCTTTGATTCTTCCTGTAAAATAGTATTTCCACTTTTTGTTACAGATATAATCCCGCATGCTTCATCAATAGTTCATAGATATAGACAGGATATGTCAAGCTCGTGCTGGCTTCCCTCGTGAAGCACTGTGGGTTTTCTACTGCTTTTGATTCTAGATTTCATGTAGCCCTATGGTGTTTTTTTTATTGTTTTTATTACTTTAATAGGCCTTCCTTTGCCTATGCCAAGGGGTGTCAAACTCAGAGTCTGCAGGCCAGATCTGGTCCATGGGGTAGCTAGATCTGGCCCATGGGGCTGCCCTGGAAACAGTGAAGAATTGACCCAGGGTACAGGGGTGGGTTGCTGCTGGCTTTACTACTGGTTTTCAACCCGCGTGCAACATGTGCACGTGCTGTTCAATGTAAATTGTTCTTCACGCATGTGGAGAACAATTTACAGTGAACCGTGCATGCACAGTCACTTAAAACCAAAATGGCAGCGGCCCAGCAGCTGCGAGGGAACTGGTTCGGGGACGTGGCAGGCCTGGGTGGCTGCCGGTTCTGTGACCCAGGTCTGAATTCCATTACCAGTTTGGCCAGACTGAGTCGAAGTGGGAGCAACCCACCTCTGCTGTGGTGCTACTGCCAACAAAAATGGAGCTCGGGAGGGTTGCATGCGAGACCCTTCTGAGCTCCATTTTTGCTGGCAGAAGGTTGCAGGAGGCCATCACAGCAAAAAATGGAGCTCAGGAGCCTGTTTTCACTGGCAGAACGCTCAGCCCACCACAGGCACCCCTGACAGGAATGATGTTGAGGTGGCCATGCCCACCATGGCCACGCCCGTCACGCCCCTGAGGTCAAACACAACCCTGATGTGGCCCTCAATGAAATCGAATTTGACACCTATGCGATAAATAAAGGTAGTTAAAGGTAAAGGTAGTCAATTTACAACCATTCTTTTAATGACTGTTCAAAGTTACAACAGCACTGAAAAAGTGACTTATGACCATTTTTCACACTTACGACCTTTGCAGCATTTCCACAGTCACGTGATCAAAATTTAGATGCTACTCAACTGGTTTATATTTATGACGGTTGCAGTGTCCCAGCTTCATCTTTTGTGGCATTTTGACAAGCAAAGGGAGTGGGGAAGCCACATAACACTTAACAACCGTGTTACCAATTTAACAAATGCAGTGATTCACTTAACAACGATGGCCAGGCCTGACAATAGATTTTGCTTGTTCTTGCTTTTCCAATTTCTTCCTCCATGCTGGTGACTTAATGCCTGGACTATTTTGGAGCATAGATTTAATAGTTTTTAATAAGAGTGTTAGACCTATATTCAAAAGTACTTTGACTGACAGGTAATGACACCTTGAAGATATTTTTTCCCTCTTACCAGCTGGCGATGGCCATAGGGCAGTGAAACAAAAATAGAGGAATTTAACAGAAGCTGTCCTTACCTAGTCCTGCATTAAAAAGTGAGGTTAGCACCAGCCACATGACCGAGTCCAAAAAGAAATTGACAATGAGGGTACAGCAAATATACTTCTGTCATGTTTTGGTTTTTTTTAGGCTGTGACCTTAGTCAAATCTAGTCAATTCTGTGTTTCCCCAAAAATAAGACAGGGTCTTATTTTCTTCTGACCCCCAAAATAAGCGCTTGGCCTTATTTTCGGGGAGATCTTATTATTTTTGAGGTGCAAGAGGCAGCAAGCGTAGTCACTTAATGGCTGCAGCTGTGTTGCAATATTTTTGGGGAGGGCTTATTTTCAGGGGAGGGCATATTTTAGTGCATGCGCTCAAAAATCTGGGGAGGTCTTATTTTCAGGGAAGCAGGGTAGATAAAGATTTTCTTTCTGATAAATTGCCTCCATCAGCACCAATTCCGTTTGGGGTGGGGGGGGGGACATATTAAATGTTGATGATTCTATATTGAACTGCATTCTTCTCAATTACACATGCAGTAACAAATCTGTATTTCCATGGGGAATTTTATTTATGTATGTATTTATTTGGCTTCTGGTTTATTTTTGTAAGCTTGCTGGACTTTTTATTTTAGTTTATGCCTGGACATTAGGTAGATAAAATTAAAAACAAACAAACAACAGCAGCTCTTTTCACAGAAGGCAATGGAAGGGAAGAAAGAGTGATTTCCTGTGTTTGTTAGTTTTGTGTCAGAAGAATTAATGCAATCTGTTGTTGCCATATATTAAAATGTGTTGCACAATTATGATTTCCCCCTCATGCACAAACTCTTAGACACCAAGAAGTGGCAAGTTACATTCATTATGAACCGGATAAAAGAAAGCAATCTTCTGGTTGTTCCCTCCATAATCTTTAAAATAGAATAGAATAGAATAGAATAGAATGGAATGGAATGGAATGGAATGGAATGGAATGGAACGGAACAGAACAAAATAGAATTCTTTATTGACCAAGTGTAATTGGACACACAAGGAATTTGTCTTTGGTGTATATGCTGTCAGTGTACATAAAGAGAATAAAATGCATTCATCAAGAATAAAAAGATACAATTCTTAGTGATAGGTTACTAATAAGTTATCAAATTGTATTAGTAAAAAAAATAAAACAATATAAATTGAAAAATACAAGCAACATGGTTATAGTCATAAGTGGGAAGAGATAGTTTGAAATTTGAAGTTTCATTTTATTTATATGCCGCCCTATTCCCTAAAAGGGACTCAGGGCGGCGAACAACTCCAACGGGAAGGGAAACATGCAATACAAAATAGACATTTAAAATAACCAACAACCACACCTGTCGAGAGGGGAAGGGAGCTCATCAACCCCAGGCCTGCCGGCACAGCCAGGTCTTAACGGCTTTTCGGAAAGCCAGGAGAGAGGTGAGGGTCCGAATCTTCGTGGGGAGTTCGTTCCAAAGGGCCGGAGCTGCAACAGAGAAGGCCCTCCCCCGGGTCGTAGCCAGATGGCATTGGCTGGTGGATGGAACCTGGAGGAGGCCGATCCTGTGCGATCTAATGGGTCTTTGGGAGGTAATTGGCAGCAGGCGGTCTCTCAAGTACCCAGGTCCAATACCATGAAGGGCTTTATAAGTAATAACTAGCACCTTGAAGCGTATCCGGAGACTGATTGAAAGCCAGTGCAACTCGCGGAGGATAGGTGTAACGTGGGTGTATCGAGGTACACCCACAATCGCTCGCGCAGCTGCATTCTGGACAAGTTGAAGTCTCCGAATGCTCTTCAAGGGCTGCCCCATGTAGAACGCATTGTAGTAGTCCAGTCTTGAGGTCACGAGGATGTGAGTGACTGTTGCGAGTGCCTCCCGGTTCAGGTAGGGACGCAACTGGTGCACCAGGCGAACCTGGGCAAATGCCCCCCTGGTCACAGCTGACAAATGGTGTTCTAAAGTCAGCTGTGGGTCCAGGAGTATTCCCAAGTTGCGAGCCCTATCTGAGGGGCGTAGAATTTCACCCCCCAGCCTGAGTGATGGAATACTAACCAAATTTTTGGGAGGGAAACACAACAGCCACTCGGTCTAGATAGATACTAGCAAGGAAAAGAATAATAATAGTAATACAGCCTTAGTAAATTATTTGACAGTGTTGTGGGAATTAGTTGCTCAGCAAAGTGATGGCATTTGGGGGAAAAAACCTTTTGTCTCTACAGAACTCTGTAAAGGTGTGAGTTGATAAGTGAGGAAGTCACGAATGAGATTAGGGAAAATCATCAGAGAGGATAATTCACGATTGCAAGAAAAAAATGATTAAATGAATATCTTTAGCCTGCCCTACTTAATTCCCATTTTATTACACAGCAATTATGAATTTCTTCTCAGTGCTCCTGAGCCCATTATGGTTGTTTGTAGAGAGAGTTTTTTTCCAAATATTTAAGCAGCTGCATGTTTTATCCATGTCAAGGCAGGACAGTTTACCCAATAAATTCCAGGTGTACCCAGGACTGCAAAGATAAATGAGGCTAGGTCTAATGTAAGATAGGACAGCAATATAGATGGACCTTAATTTACAAACTTTACTTTAGTGACTGTTCAAAGTTACAATGGCACTAAAAAAAAGTGGTTTATGAACATTTTTCATGGGCCTCCCCATGGTCATGTGCTTTGCAGATGCTTGGCAGATGCTTGGCATTTGATTCATATTTATGACGGTTGCAGTGTCCTGGGTGTCCCTTTTGCGACCTTCTGACAATCAAAGTCAATGGGGAAGCCAGATTCACTAACCAACTGTGTTACTAACGTAACCATTGCAGTGATTCGCTGAACAAGTGTGTCAAGAATAGCCATAAAGTGGGGCAAACCTCATTTCACAAATGTCTCACTTAGCAACAGAAAATCTGGGCACAATTGTGGTCGTACATTGAAGACTACCTGGTATGCCAAAGTAAGACTTTGTTTTGTAATGCCACACAGAACATTAGTGACGTGCGGTCAGCTTTAGGGCTGGTGAGGCACTTTTTAGACTTGTGGACTTCAACTCCCAGAATTCCACAGCCAGGCATGCTCAGTTCCGATTTAAAGCGACAGCATTTCCCCCCCTTGCAAAATAAGTTTTCCCTTTTTTCCTTCTCCCTCCCCCTCCTTACTCCCTCTCTTCCTCCCTCTCCTCCATCTCTCAAACAGACACACGCACACAGAGAAATTGGATCCCTCACTCATTCTCAAACAAACACAGAAGTTGGATTGGATATATTTTCCAAAGGCTTGAAAGCAGCTCCTCTGCCATACCCCCACTTCCCCTGCTGCCTTCCGATCAAAGTTTTTGAATTCTTCCCCACTCCCCACACACACACACCTTTTTCCAGCTGTTTCAGAGACAATTTCAACTCTGCTTCTGCCTGCCCTGCCCTGCCCTCCCTTCATGAAAGGCCAGAGCTCTGTCAGACTGAGCTAGTTGCTCCCAGAGAACTCTAAAAAGCCTCTAAAAATGCCCTCTACAGGAGGCGAGAGAATACGTGCCTCATTTGCATAAGGAATTCTTTGCATTTTAACCCTTGGTTATCTCTTAAAAGGCGAAAAATTCCTTATTCACAGGAGGCCCCTATTTCTCTGGCCTCCTCCTATGGTTAACACAAAGCACTGTTCCAAGTCACTGTGAATCTGGTAGCAACTACCTTGGCTTTAATTATTTTTTAAAAATTCTTTAAAATTCTTTCCTTTTCCTCATGACTGGTGAGGCCACGCCTCCCCTGCCTCTAGTGATTGCATGTCCCTGCAGAACATGGAACAGAATAAGTTCCGCCCCAGAGAGCATGCCAATGCAATCCTCAGACCAAATTACAAACATTTCTAATAACTACTTGCTTTTAAAAAAAAACAAAAAAAACACCTGAAATCTTAAATAGAAAGAAGACACAGAATATTATCAAACATGTACTTTATTTTACCTGTGGTTGGAAAAAAGAGGGGGAGATTAAGAATGTAATCTGTATTATTAAGCAAAATGAATAACCCATACAACATTATTTTATTAAGCACTAACAAAATGTAATTAATAGAAAATCAATTTTAAAAACCCTGAAATCTTTTGCTAATTATTAAGTGTATGATGAGGATTGTGAGCTACCTTTTAATTTTTTATTTGTTTGTTTGTGGCCGATTGGTACCTGCACTTGTGCAAGCATCACAGGGGCACAGGACCCTACTCCAGTGAGCATCTTGGATGCTTATGACCCCACCGACACAAGCACTTGGGGTTTCACTTGCACAAGTGTTGAGGGCATTTGCGGCCCCACTAGTGTGAGTGTCATAGGAGCCCACAGCCCCGCTTGTGTGAACATCATAGGTGCTCTCGTCCCTACTTGTGTTAGCAATGGGTGCTCGTGTACATGCACAGACTTGCCCCTCCCACAAAACCACCTCCTCTTTCCCCTCTCCCCACCCCCTGCTCCGGGCTGACAACCTGGAAAAATTGGGGAACTCTACTGCATAAGGAATATGGAAGCCTGTTGCTCAGAAGCAAGTTATTAGCTCAGGCATTGGAGGATTGACCATTTGATTATTCAGAGTTCCAGCTTGAGTTTTGAACTACTGTATTTTTCAGAGTATAAGATGCACTGGAGTATAAGACGCACCGAGGTTTTGAAGAGGCAAATTTAAAAAAAAACTTTTTTGCACTCTAAAAACGTCCCAAAAACTGCCCCCCCTTTTTTTTTTTAAAAAAAAGGGCATGAATAGCTCTTAGAAGGCTTGTAGAGTGTTCCTGGGGAGGTAGTGGGGAGGAAAAACAAGCAAATAAAGCCCATTTTCCGCAAACACGGGCCTGTTTTTTGTCAAAAAAAGGGCATGGATAGCCTATAGGAAGCTTATAAAGTGCTCCTGGGGGCTGGGGGGGAATTGAGCAAAAAACATGTACTTTATTTCCAGTAAAGTAAATAAACGTGTACTTAATGTACCATTTTTTGCTCATTTCTGTCCTCGCTAGCCGCAAGGAGCTTTCTAAAAGCCTCCTAAAGGCTATGCACGGCCATTTTTGCAAAGGAGGCGCGGTTTCAGGAGGCAGAAAAAATGCTGTATTCAGTGTATAAGACGCACTCAGAATTTCAGCCTCTTTTTTGAGGAAAAAAGTGTGTCTTATACTCCCAAAATAGAGTAATCAGGTACCAAAATGTTATTTTAAAACATCTGTTTCTAGATCGCAGGCTGCTGTTGGCTTTTGAATGGCATGTTGGGAGGAGATTCAAAGCATCATGTCATCATGTTTAATTTGATTTAAAACAATTTGTTTTAATCTGGTTAATAAGGTGTTCCCTGATATATTGGATAACTTCTGTCACGCTCAAAGTTAAACTGTGGTAGCAATCATTGGGGCATTTCTGCAGGATACACCCACAATTTGAGACTTGCAAGTTAAGCTTTGAAGCCACCTGAGGAGGACCGCATGGAGAAGAGGAAAGGAAGAGAAGAAAGAGGAACGAATACATCACCGGTTCAAAAGTACTTTTTGACAATACATTGAAAGGCTCCACATTTGCATATTTTAAATATTCATTATGTAAAGGCTGTGGTGCCTGTGGTTTTCAATTGCCTTTCTAAGCAGTGGTCAAAATGACAGTCTGTTTAAGCAAACTGGCATTAAGGATAGGTTTTGCCATATGTCACACATTTGTCACTCCATCTGCTAGGTAATAAAGGAAGCAAAAACTCAGCCTGACCGGCCCCCTTGGGTGATCTTGTCGACTTTACAACAACAAACACCTTCTTTAACCCATTTTATTTACTTCAGGATCTGTTCGGATATGGCTTTCACACAGCGTACAGTAGATTAACGGGAAGCCAGGCTGCAAGCATGGAAATTGTAATTGTTCCCTTGCATTATTTTTTCATTTGTACCATGCTTTGGTAGTAAAGGAATGTGGATTGCTTAACAAGAGCTGTTAAATACAGGAATGTTGAACCTTTCATGGCCATGGATAGAGAGCCATAGGAAACCCCAGTAAGGACAGATAAAGAGTGTTATCCTCCAGAGGTGTTATCAGGGATGGGTTCCAGATGTTTTTTTACTGGCAGTTCGCTCAGGGCCCCTCTTTGGGCGCGAGCGAGCTTGATGCGTGCTCTGCACACATCCACAGTAGTGAAAAAAATGCTTCTACACCTTCACAGAAGCAAAAACCAAGATGGTGGTGCCTTAGGATAGAACTGGTTCAGAGTCGTGAGTGGCCGAGCTATTACCTACTCGGGCGAACCGGTCTGAACTGGTAGGAACTGGTAGGAACCCACCTCTGGGTGGTATTCAGCCAATTTGAACTGGTTCACCTGAACCAATAGCAGAAATTGCCCCCCACCCCTCTATGCCATCCTATTTAGGCACGTTTTCTAGCTGTGCGCATGAGTGCAAGCCACTCACAATCAAAGTTTATGCGCAGAAGGCTGAGCACATGCGTGGACAGGTTGCGCTCACATTTGCAAACCAGTAGGGAAAGTAAGTGAATATCACCACTGGTATCCTCCTTTTACTGGTTATGCAAACACTATTTTCAATTATATGATATTCCTAAAGGGGGGAAAGAACAATTTTCCAGTTACATGAACTAGTCGCTTGCAACAGAGATGAGATGAACAGGATTCGAAACACTATTTCACCAGAAATGACTTTATGAACATTTGAAATGGAGGCTTTCAAATAAAAGAGTAATTGGGGCAGGTAAAAGGCATATCTTTATTGATTACGTTAAGGGCCACTTTAACTTTTGAAAATGGGTACTCCAGGCTACTTCCTGTTCACATTATCTTAAAAGTAGGCCACTCTCATTCGGTGGAATGGGATAATTTACCTGAAGGATGCTCGGCAAATTAATAGGACATAACTTCTTGCTACTTAAAGGCAAATACAATTGTCTAAACTATGAGAAAGTTGTGTAGCTACTAATTATACTCTTAATCATACTCCAAAAGAGCTCTACTTTCCTTACTATTTCTCTTTTTCCTTTCTTCAGCTTTATTTTCTTTGTGATTCTTCTGTCTTTCAATTTACTAAGGATCACCCCTATTACTACCACTTCAGGTATACCTTTTGAGCTTTTGCTCTATTATTTGTTTTAATACCACTTCAGTCTTTCTTTTTAATTGTGGAGTAAATAATATTTAGCAGGCTGATAGTTTCAATCATATTTATTAAGGAATACATCCATTAAATGCAGGGGAATTCACCTTACATAGGTTTATCTTGCATAATGCACAAACAGAGATGGCCTTTTTTTTTTTTTTTGTTGAGAAACGAACCACATATATAATATAGTGATAATTAATTTGTGTGGGAAAGTTTTAACAACTGCAATGTTGGTGTAGTTGTTGCAAAATCATGTCTGACACATCACAACCCCATGGACAATGTTCCTCCAAGCCTTCCTATCCTCTACCATCCTCTGGAGACCATTTAAGCTCACACTTACTGCTTCGGTGAATCCATCCAGCCATCTCATTCTCCGTCGTCCCCTTCTTCTTTTGCCCTCAATCGTTCCCAGCATTAGCCTCTTCTCCAGTGAGTCCTTCCTTCTCATTAGGTGGCCAAAATATTTGCATTTCCTCTTCAGGATCTGGCCTTCTAAAGAGCAGTCAGGATTGATCTCCTCTAGGACTGACTGGTTTGATCGCCTTGCAGTCCAAGGGACTCGCAGGAGTCTTCTCCAGCACCAGAGTTCAAAGGCCTCAATTCTTCGGCGCTCAGCCTTTCTTATGGTTTAACTTTCACAGCCATACATTGCAACTGGGAAAACCATAGCACAACCGCAATAGTAGCAAACTGTGTTTCTTATTTAAATTTGACATGCAATCTTTTCCAGGTATTAATATGTCAATATAGTTAGAACTATGGTAATTGGTGCTAGAAAACAGTTTTCCAAAAGTAGAAATAGGCCCCCATGAAAAGGATTGGCTGGAGATTGTTCTCATTCTGTGCTCTGCTAACAACTGGCCCATTAAATATTGGTTGTCTCTTTTCACTCAGTTCTGAGTGCAGCACGATTCAATTAGATGAACAAGTGAAGTTTGATTGGATCTTGTATTTTATAGTGCACCAATGTTGTTTTAGCTAACAATCAATATAGTTTTAATATGGTACATTCTTTGTTTAAGCCTGGCTTTTATAAAACTTGGTTTTGTCAGTTGTTTTGCGTCTAAATAGAAATTGGGCAGATAGAGTGAAATCTTTAGAAATGTCAACTGGATGATTGATGACGATGTTTCCAAATGAATTTATATTGTTTTGGAATAAAATGAGGGACCGACCCTGAGTTTTCCAATGCTGTGATTCCCATGAATGAGAGAGATCCCTATGGGTGAGTATCAAGAAAACGATTGACATGATTTCTTTTATTTATTTTAATGGCTAAGCCCATGAGGATAAAATCCTTAATGATTCATCCACTTCTGGAATGCTCTTATGATAGTCTTAGGGAATTCAGATCATTCTGTATCCAGGTTGCTTCACGTCTTCGTGCCCGTTCTATCTTGTTCCTTTAAAAAAAAATAGCAAGAAAATTAATATGCGGTTTTGTTACCAACTGGTATAATAATGCATTTTATATATGCATGTTATTATAATGTGCATATTGTATTTTAATATGAATTTTAATAGCTAAACTGCAATACAAAATTTGGGAAATTGCAGTCAGGTGGAAAATTGCATTCGGTTTCACGCATTCATTGAACAGTGCTGTCATTTTACTTTCAAAAGCATCTCAAACAAAATTCATAAGCATCTATAAAGATAAACAAATGACCCATTGGGATCCCCATATCAAAACAACTTACCTTATATGCGGCCAAAACCAGAAAATAACATTTAACACAGCACAGTATTTAAACAAAATGGTTCAGCTGAGATCTGCATACGTGGGACTGATTGGGGTAGATTGCAGGGGTGACACCAAAATATAATTTGATCACATTTTATCTATATCTTTAATTATTTTATTCTATTCTAATTTCATTTTAGACTGTATTTTATTCCAATTCCATTTTAAATTGTATTTTATCAAATTCCATTTTATATTGCTTTTATCAAATTGTAGTAATAATTTGTTTCTGGAACTTTGCACTTTGATATGGCCCAAGGGCTAATCAATAAAGACTCAATGTCAGTATAAAGATAATGTAGGTTCACACGTGGTCATAGCATCATTTTATCATTTCCATTCTACCTTTCAGGATATTTATCCAGATTCAACCTCCCATATAGAATAGGTTGTTATCCTTTAGATTTTGCTAACTTACCCCCTGTAGCTAGTAGAAAATAGAATTTAATCAACATTTCAAACCCCATGTTTTCAAACCCCATAAGTAAAGGTTCCCCTCGCACATATGTGCTAGTCGTTCCCAATTCTAGGCAGTGGTGCTCAAAGTGAAGAGCCAGCACTGTCTGAAGGCGTCTCAGTGGTCATGTGGCCAGCATGACTAAATGCCGAAGGTGCACAAAATGCTGTTACCTTCCCATCAAATGTGGTTCCTATTTTTCTATTTGCATTTTTACATGTTTTTGAACTGCTAGGTTGCCAGAAGCTGGGACAAGTAATGGGAGCTCACTCCGTTACGCGGCACTAGGTTCGAACCGCCGAATTGCTGACCTTTCTGATCAACAAGCTCCTTGCCTTAGCCACTGAGCCACGGTGTCCCTTTTCAAGCCCCATATACAGGGGCAAATCACAATATTTTATCCCTTTCTTTAAAATGTCTTTGCTACAGTATTCCAAGATATTTTCAAAGATACTTTCCCCATCTTTCCTCATTATATTTCAATGTTACATTGTCATGGAAACAACATTCATTGTTTTGGCACTTCTGTAAAAAGTAGGTTGGTTTTATTTCTGATTAGCTGGATTCTCTTGTGCTAGATTTCAAACCAAGCCACACTCAGTAGGTGGCAAATTTTGTTGGCATCCACTTTCTTGGACTCAATGAGAATGTATATTGTGGTGTCAGGTGGTTGTGTTAATGCATGCAGCTCAGCATTTTAAAACAGATGGGACTCTGAAAGTCTTATCTGAGATTGTCTTTGAGCAAAATTCCTTCAGTCTTTGATCAAGTTAATATGCTGAACTTCATAAAATTGTTATACCCTGGCTACGGCTTGGTATATTACTGAAGATATTAAAGCAGAATATTATAAGGAAAATGTCTGTTAGTGTACATAGAAGAGAATTCATAAATATTCAGGAATGGTCAACAAGTTGCGACATTGACATAGAACAGCGTAGTAACACATTAATAAGCAACAGGAAAAGGACTGATTTTTTAAAAAAGGGGTTTTCTAAATACAAATATATAGTAATTCTTATTTTGCAGTGCTATAATCAGTGGTGGGTTCCTACCGGTTTAGACCGGTTCAACCGAAATGGTAGTGGTTTGGCGGCCTAGGTTGCTGGAACCAGCAGCAAGCCAGGCCTGCCACGCCCCTGAACCAGTTCTCTGGGTGCCACCGTAGATGCCACCATCTTATTTTTCGCTTCTGCGCATGCACAAAACAATTTTTATTGCACTGTGCATATGCGTGCAGCACACATCAAGTGCGCATGTGAGCAGCATGTCTACGAGCAAACTATCAGTGGTGTTTGCTGGAAACCACCCCTGGCTATAATCCATGCGAAGATATAGAATAAAATTTATCCTTTGAATAAATAGGAAGGTCTGGTCTTGGATGATACATAGTAATGAACGTCTTCCTCTTCCATTAATAAGATGGAGGTATGCAGATAATGGAATCAGTTGCATCTCAAATTTCCTCCTCCTCTGAGCATGTTCCTGGACTCTCTGTAAAAATACATTAGCCTTAGAGCAGGATCCTACTCTGAGGGCTGGGGGCTGGATCCTGCCCATGGGGTGCTTAGATCTGGCCCACAGGTCTACCCTGGAAACAGCGAAGGACTGGCCTGCGGTCCCTCTGCCAGTAAAATGGAGCTCAGGAGGGCTACTCGTGGTCCTCCCGAGCTCCATTTTCACTGGCAAAGGGTTGCAGGAGACCATTGCAGCCTAAAAGGGAGCTCATGAGCCCATTTTCACTGGCAGAGCACTTTGGGCCACCACAGGGATCCCTGACACAAGTGATGTTGAGCTGACCCTGGCCACACGCCCCGCTGGCCCCCTCACGGTCAAACAACCCTGATGTGGCCCTCAATGAAATTGAGTTTGACACCCCTGCCTTAGAGTTAACACCTCAATAAGAGACATTGAAAGAAACATTTGCTTTGTTTTTTTCACTTCATAGAAACTCATATTTCATCCCTAGCTTTGATTTTTTTAAACTTAATTGTGGGTTTGTCTAAAGGCACCAAAGCTGTATTTACTGTATTTACTGTGTGTCATTGTCTACTGACAGTTTTATGAGTATAATTGATTAGAGCATCTTGATGCATTTGTTTCTTTTATTTTCCCTTATAATTAAATGATGGCTTTGCCAAAAACCATGGTAATTTTAATCATGGTTCTTTTATGTGTGCTTTAATTATACTTTTTGTTAAAATCTATAATTGTTTCATGGGTCATGGTTCACAACAACATTTTCTACATTGGTTAAGATGAGAAATTTGGGGAAAGCTCTATGTACCTACAAAATGGTCTCATTAATAAAAACTGATTTGCTTTAAAGTTAGCAATAATTTTCAATGAAATTTCAAAATATGTGTTATTTAAGTATTTATTTATATAGAATAGAATAGAATAGAATAGAATAGAATAGAATAGAATAGAATAGAATAGAATAGAATAGAATAGAATTCTTTATTGGCCAAATATGATTGGACACACAAAGAATTCGTGTGTTTAAATGTATAGAATAGAATAGAATAGAATTCTTTATTGGCCAAATATGATTGGACACACAAAGAATTCGTGTATTTAAATGTATACACTGCCTATCTCACCTAAATGACTCTGGGCTCTTTACAGTGTATGCAGAACAGGTACTTTTACAACATTTGTTTAATACATATATATGTAATTAGTGTCACAACCCCTGGTATGCCCAAATATGGGAGGAAGCTTATTGCTTCCATTCTCTGTCTATCGGCTCATCACAAGAGACCATCCAGACAGAAACCCAATATTTTTACTGTTGCCTTTGTTACATTTGTGTTGTATTTGTGCTGATACATAAATAAAGGGATAGATCTATTTCAAGCTATTTAGCTCTCATCAGCTAGCCATACCCTTACTAGCCAGGTTCGAATCCCAGTAAGGGTATGGCTAGCTGATGAGAGCTAAATAGCTTGAAATAGATCTATACTAGTCTCCCTTTATTTATTTATCAGCACAAATACAACACACACACACACACACACGCACACACACACACATATTATATACACATACATACATACACACACAAATAATTAAAAGAGAAAAAATAACTAGTATTGCTATCAACAGCTGCAGTGATTCACTTAACAATTGCAGCAAGAAGGATCATAAACTGAAGCAAAACTCATTTAACAAGTTTCTCGTTGAGCCATGGAAATTTTGGACTCAGTTGTGGTTATAAGACAAGGACTGTTTGTATTAGTTTCCTTGGTACCTCCCTTAACTGAGAAGTTTAGCACTCTTTGCTCATGACTTCTTCATTCTTACCATGCTCTCCGTATTTATAATTTCAAATAGTTTTCTTCATACAAAGGTCAATGTGCCATACATTATGCCACTCAGAAAAAGACTTTCCATCCATCTGTTAACTCTGCTGTCTGAGGAAAGTATAGTGTTTGTTTCAATAAATGGTTTCTTTGTTTCACTGTATCTATCTGGAAATTATATCTTTTTCCCAGTTCATTTATATGTGATGAATTATGAAAAATGAGGTTTCTATTTCAACAGATGATTAATATCCAAATTATCTGCAATCAGATTTGATGAGGTTTCCAATTAAATTTTGTTAATGTTCCAGATTATCTTATGTCTTTCTTTTCCTTTCTTGATTCTCCTTTCCTTTCCTCCCTTCCTTTCCTTTCCTTCCCCTTCCCTTTCCTTTCTCTTCCCTTCCTATCCTTTCCCTTCCCTTCCCTTCCCTTTTCCTTCTCTTCCCTTCCCTTCCTATCCTTTCCCTTCCTTTTCCATCATTTCCCTTTCCTTCCCATCCCTTCCTTTCCTTTCCCTTCCTTTCCTTTCCCATCCTACATAATCCTCTACAATTAATAAAGGTTTATTAGAAATATATCAGTTTCACAAAGCTGTGATGTCTTCATTTTCAGGACCTTTCAGGACTATAAACGAATTATCATTTTATGTTTCTAACTCCCTAAATTGAAAATAAAACAATAGTTATAATAATAATTATGGATAATAATAATTATCCAGCATAATAACCTGAATATTAAGAATCGGGGCAGGAAATTATAGATTTCTTTTCAAAGTCAGAACTATACAACCAAAATTAGACATAATTTTTGAGTACAAGCCTTGAGTACAAATTCCTACTTGATCATGAGCTTTATTGGCAATTATCTCATAAAGCTTGTTCAGTTGTTGACCTAGCAAACCGAGACATACCAATGTTACCGTGTGTGGTCACATTGGCTTTTGCCTGGAGACAATTATATAATCAAAACACCTTTCTGCTTCAGAGGAACCAGTGTTATTCTCTAAATCATTAAGAAGGCTTTTAATTTTAACTAAGAAAAACCTCATTCTTGTCAACTACACAAGGTTTTCATCGTGCAATCCTTTCTTTCTTTACTTTCAACTAGAAAGAACCATTTCTGAGGCATCTTAATTGACCTCAAGGCTGATGTGAGGGTAAAATCAGATCATCCTATGTAAACCACTCTGAAACATATTGGGATACTTAAAATATTGTGTAAATATTGAGCTCTTGAAGTGTTGGGTGTCTTTTTAGAACCACTTGCTCAATTTTATTGCCAGTACATATAATTTCTGTTTTTACAAAGAAGCAATATTGTCTCTTAGCTCTCTAGCAAACACAATTCTGTTCAAACGTTCATGTCATGTGAACAAGTGGAGAACACACCAGGGAGAGAATGGGGCATATACAGTTGCAATGTTACCACACAATCTCTCTCATCTTAATTTAGTCATGAAGGAATAAGAGAGTTGTACTTGCGCTCAGGAGTGGGCTTCAAAAATTGTAGCAACGGCTTTGCTGCCCCATTGCTAGGTGGGTGTGGCCATAGTGGGTGTGGCCTAGTTGTCTTTCTGCACCATGGCTGGAGATGGGACGTTTTTCACCCTCCCCAGGCTCCAAAGGTTTTCCTCAAGCCTCCAGGAAGGTGAAAACCGCTTCCGCCGAGCTCCGGAGGTCCTGCTGAGGCCGGAAACAGGCCCATCTCTGGATTTCCAGAACCTCTGTAGGCCCATTTCCACCCCCTCCCCGAGCCTCCAGGAGGGCCTTGCACTTACCCGGTATGATGAACAGGCTGCATCGAGACTTCTGGGAAGTGGGAGGGGCCAGACAGGGTGGTATTTGGGGGTTCACCGAACTGGGCATAATCCTAAGTAGAGGATCACCCAAACCCATGCAAACCCCCAGCAGCCCTCCCCTGATTTATATAAGTGCAACTTAGCAGCAAGTTTTATTTGGTTCAAATAAGTTTACCCAACTCAGTTCCAGATGTGGTTAGCCAACCAACCACATGTATGAGCATTCAAATTATATTTACCTTGCAGATCTCCAAATTGAAGATGGGAAGGCCGGACAGGGTAACTTAATTCATTTACAGGGAATGCATGCCTGTGCCTGTTCCCTCCTATTTTCAGCTGTAGCCTAATTTCACATGAACGGCCAAACGTAACTTAGGTCCATAACAAATCAATTGGCTTGTTCGTTTACTAAAAGATGTAAGCCTGCCATGTGTCCATGTGTTTGTTGTCAGAGAAAATAGAACTGTAAATATCACGGAAGCATTACCAAATGGAGTGGTTTTTCTGAGATTCAACTTAGACCTGATTTAGACAAGAATTGACTTCTTATTTATCATATGTTTTAGCCTCCAGTCCCCTAAGCAACAAAGATGATTATGGGACCGGAGGCTAAAACATATGAAGAATGGTTGCAGGAACTGGGTATGTCCAGTTTAATGAAAAGAAGGACCAGGAGAGACATGATAACAGTGTCCCAGTATCTCAGGGGCTGCCACAAAGAAGAGAAAGTCAAACTATTCTCCAAAGCACCTGAGGGTAGAACAAGAATTAATTGTTCTAACTGTCATTTCTTGACAGTTAGAACAATTAATCAGTGGAACAACTTGCTTCCAAAAAGTTGTGAATGTTCCAACAGTGAAGGTTTTTAAGAAGATGTTGGATAACCATTTGTCTGTAGTGGTTTAGGGTTTCCTGCCTAAGCAGGGGGTTGGACTAGAAGATTTCCAAAGTCCCTTCCGACTCTGTTACTCTATTCTTATTTACTTTTAATATTGTATCTTCCCTTTTTAAAAAAAAACAGGGCATTCCAACTAGCTTAGATAGGAGTCTTCCTGTATTTTATCTCCACAGTAACAGCCATGGAAGCTGGGTTGGGCTTTGGCAAAGACAGAAACAACTGTTCCTGTGCACTATTGATGCAAATAACATAATCACAGCATGGACATTTGTATCTGAGGCCTCTTTCTTCCATACAGAATGTAAAATTGTGATTTCATAGTAGTTATTTTGAGGTAGGAGAAATTTTAAGCTTTTTGAAAACCTAAATAGGGAGTTTCGCCCATCATGGCATTCAGGTTTTATTGTCTTCAGGAGAAAAAAGCAATAGCATGTCATTTTGTTGAGTTTCATGGCTTTAAAGATTTTGATTTACCAGATGTTTTTTCTAGATTACTGTTCTGAAATTTTTACACATTTCAATTATTAGGCAATTCTATTCCCCACCACTACTTCTAATATGCTAATTTAATTTTTCTCTGTCTTGAAATTTTAAAGAGTGCATTACTCAAACCTACCTTTATTAAATGTTTGTTTGTTCAATAAATATATATACCCAACTGCTCAACTCACCAGAGGTGACTCTGGGCAACATGCAACAATCTAATAAAGCAACCACATAAAAAACAGTCCTTAGATAAACAAGCATTATAAAACGATTGTTCTACTAACAGAACCAATTCAAAGCCCAGTCGTTTGTTCCATCATAGCAAAATCCTACTATGTGTCTTTACATCTATCTTTCTGTTCAAATCATACTGAATTTCCATGCATAATAGTGTTTATGCTATTTCATATTTAAATTTCTTTCTTCCGTTTCTCTTCAGAGCTTTTTTTTTTTAATGATTTCAGAGTTCTCTTTGACAAAGAAAGGATTACTCCTGATGGCAAGGCTTGTGTGCCATAGCCAATTTCCAATTATTTATATGCAGCGAATAGCAAATGTTTAGTTTAACAGGCAAGTCTCCAAATCGAGTTAAATTCTAAGGAGAAGACATTTCAAATGCATACTTGTTTCGAAGACACTCACAACTTGATCAGTATGCCTACTGGGGATAAAACAAGAAAGGGAAGATAACAAGAAGGGAAAGGAGACTTAGTTTCTCTCCACCTTGAATGTAATATGTTTATAAATTAGAATTCTGTGCATTCTTACGCCAAGGAATGCTAGGCTATGGAAAAAAACACTGTTCTCATCACCTATTCGGGTAGGTAGGTCTATAATACAAGTGGTCCTTCAATTGAGCCCAGAGGTGGGTTGCTCCCGGTTCGGCCCAGTTCAACTGAACCAATAATGAAATTCAGTCCTGGGTCCCAGAACCAGCAACAACCCAGGTCTGTCACGCCCCTGAACTGGTTACCTCCCTGCCGCTGGGCCACCGCCATTTTGGTTTTAAGTGACTGCGCGTGCACAGTTCACTGTAAATTGTTCTGCGCATGCGCAAAGAACAATTTAATTGAAGAGTGTGTGGGTTGTGAACCGGTAGTAAAACCGGCAGTAACCCACCCCTGATTGAGCCCAACATTTCTGTGGCTAAGTGAGACAGATATTAAATGAAATTTGCCCATTTCATGACCTCTCTTTCCACAGTTGTTAAGTGAATTGCTGCAGTTGCTAAGTGGGTGACACTGTTGTTAGGTGAGTCTGGATTCCCCATTGGCTTCGTTTGTCAGGAGGTTGCTGTTCTGACCCAGTCTTCACAAACTCCACTCACCAGCCTACTCGTGTGGAAAAACCCCTTTTTATTTAGAAAGGCAGGAATTCAGGGCATTCACTGACAAAGCTCCAGGTCACACATCCTTAAGTGATTCACAAGCCGTAGCTCTCTCTGAGTTCCCCACAGTGAGCCTCAATTAGCACTTCAATCCCAACAAAAAAGAGTCCTGACCAACTTGGTTAGTAAGAAGGAAATCCTGGCAAGGAATCTGCCAGAAGGAACTCTTCTGGAGCATGAACAGATATCTCCGACCCCCATGCTCTGACACCAGTGGTGGGATTCAGCCAGTTTGCACCTATTTGGGAGAACCGGTTCTTAACTTTCTAAGAGGCTCAAAGAACCGGTTGTTGGAAGAAATCTTCTTTTGGTTTTTTTCCGCTTTACAGGGCTAATCCTGTAAGGAAGGCAGGAAGGAAACATTCTGGTGTTGTTTCTAGCTTAATTTTTATTGCCCTGCTTACAGAAACTGCCTCTCCGGTTAACCCTTATTACCATTGTAACAGCTAAGGCGAAGCGCCCATCAACCTGAGTAATGTTGAGTTAGCCACCCCCACATGGTCACATGACCACCAAGCCCCACCTACCCACCTGGTCATTAGGACAGAGAACCAGTTGTTAAATTATTTGAATCCCATCACTGTCTGACACCCCTCCTTATATCTCACCAGGGAGGGGCTTATAAACGTCTCCTTTTCCTGGATAGCTGGCCCTCAGTCCTTCATTGCTGTCCCCTCCGCATTTCTTTGTGCATACACGCATCTGGGACAGGGCTCAGCTGTTCCTCCCCCTCACTCACCTCCGGCCCTGAAAACAGCTGTCTCTCTGGCTGAATGTGAGTAGTTGGGCCCTGCTCTGCATGTGGCTTTGAGACCTCCTGCCCCTCAGAGCCTTCCACAGGCCTCAATGGTAACCCAGGCACCCCCTTCATCTCCTCTGACTCAGCTGACTCGACTGTCCTCTCCACTGGCAGTTGACAAACCACAACAATTGCTAAAGAAGATTGCATAACTGCAAGACACTGTAATCATCATAAATATGAACCAGTTGCCAAGCATCCACATTTTGATCATGCAACCATGGAGATGCTGCAAGGGTCATAAGAGTGAAAACCGGTCATAAGTCACTTTTTTCAGTGATGTAACTTTGAACGGTCACTAAATAAACTGCTGTAAGTCCAGAACTACCTTATTTAAGGCGTTGTTTAATATGGGATTTTTTTCCCTTTATTTTTAATGGGGATTTCAGAATCATTGTTTTTCTCACCATTGATGATGTAGTGGGGTGACAAGAAAGTTAATAAAAACAATCTTTATAGAGAGATAGCAGTACAGTGGTGGGATTCAGCCAGTTCGCACCTACCTGGGAGAACCGGTTGTTAACTTTCTAAGCAGTTTGGAGAACCGGTTGTTGGAAGAAATCTCCTTTTGTTTTTTTCCACTTTACAGGGCTGATCCCTGTAAAGGAAGGCAGGAAGGAAACATTCTGGTGGTGTTTCTAGCCTAATCTTTATTGCCCTGCTTACCGAAACTGCCTCTCCAGTTAACCCTTATTACATTGTAACAGTTGATGTGAAGCACCCATTGATGTGAATAACGTTGAGTTGGCCACACCCACCCAGTCACATGACCACTGAGCCATGCTTACGCAACTGGTCATTAGGGCAGAGAACCGGTTGTTAAATTATTTGAATCCCACCACTGGAGTAGTAGCATAGTTTGCATTAAATGTACCATCTTCCCATTACAGAATTTTCAGGTACAAAAACGCTGCTTATTTCACCCTCACTTTATATTCAGAGACTTTTGAGTGACAGGTTCATGACCTGCAAAAAGGACAAAAGAACAGCAGTAATTAAATTCTGGTATTTTCAGGAAGACCTATTAACAGCTCCTTGAACATTTAGTGCTTCATAGAACGATTGGGTCAACTTTTCGAAATGGCATTTCTGTTCACCTTTGCATTGATGATGTATTTTGCTAAGTTCATTCAGGAAGGCATGTTGCTAAGACTCCTTGGCCCTTACATTTTTAAAATACAAACTCTGCAATATTTTAAAAAAATATAGGCTTGATACTTCTTACTAGAGTGAATCTTATATTCTTTCTGTAAAGTTTGTGAGATGATTTTGTAAAGAATGCTATAATTAAATCCATCATTTTTAATTGCACTTAAGTTTCAGAATATGAGCTTTATAATGCACAACTTCATAAATTTCTAACATGACAAAAAGGAAGGAATTATGTTCTATTTCAGCTATGCACTACACTAATTAACATTATGTTAAATGAAATAAAATTATAGAAAGAAATAAGCAAAGAGTGTGGTACCAGCTACCATGTTTCCCCAAAAAAGACAGGGTTTAATTTTTTTTGACCCCTGAAAAAAATGCGTGGCCTTATTTTAAGGGAAGTCTTATTATTTTTGAGGTGCAGGAGTCGGTGAGCGTGGTCAGCTCATGGCTGCTCCTGTGTTGCAATATTTTTGGGGAGGGCTTATTTTCAGGGGAGGGCTTATTTTAGGGTTCCACCACAAATGCACAAACAACAAAAGCGCGCCTGTCTAAACCACGGTGACAAAACCGCGCCGACAAAACCGCACCGACGAATGAGCGCTGAAGCGTGCTGACAACAGCGCGCCGACAGAAGCGCGCTGTAACCTAACCCTAAACCTAACCCTAAACCTAACTCTAAACCTAACCCTAAACCTAACCCTAACCCTGCGCATGTGCGAGACCGGAAGATGGCGCCCAGGCGTTTTGCTCCGATCTGACGAGGCGAGCAAACGCTGAAAAAAGCCTAAATATCAAACAACTTTGACTCTCCAGGAGGGTCCTGGGGATGTCCGGAATTCGAGGGACCCGAGGAGCCCAGACCTTGGCGGGGGTCGCCGTTTTTGGGCGACCCCGGACTGTACAACTTCGGAGGTCTGTTTTACCTGCTGTTTTGTCTGCTGGGAGCGGCCTGCGTTATTCGGCGGTGGGGGACGGCGGCGTTATGTCGGCGTCTCCCAGCGCCTTAACCGATTTCATCGGGCCTGAAAGGGAGAGAGAACCAGCTCAGACTGAACCAGCTGAACCAGCCCAGACCTTTGCGGGGGTCGCTGCTTCTGGGCGACCCCGGACTGCACAACTTTGGTGGTCTGAAAGCCGTGAGCTGCTTGCATTACTCGGTGGGGGGGGCGGCGCCACGTTTGCTACAACGGCAGCGTTTTTCGGCGATCTGGGCGATTTCATCGTGCCTATTGAGCTGCCTCACTGGGGCTTTGTAAGACCATTATTGCTCTGGAGGGAGAGAGGACGAATTGAACTAATGTGGGGTCTGAGCAGATTGGATGGGCGATTTTCTCTTTTGATGTTGCATCGGCCCCTCCGGACAGCTGCCCTTACTATCCAGCCTCACTTTCCTTCCAGCATCGCCTCCTCCCTCCCTTGCCCCTGCTCGGTCAAGTGGCCCTCTGGACGCATTTTACTCTTTGCCCTCCCTGGTTGCGGTGAGGCTTTTCCCTGCGTCTTCCATCTACCATCTGACGCCCCCCTACTGTGGCATTTTAACCCTTGCCCACCTTTGGTCACAGACTTTGGATTTTCAGCCCCGCTAGCTCAGTTCCATCTGGCTTTAAACATTATTAACACGACCACCTGTTACCATCTCTGGGACTATATCTGGGGCATCGCTTGTGGACGAAGACCCCCTGTTTTCCCCAATTGTTCCGGACTCTTTGGACCTATTCAGACCTGTAAAAAAGGGGGACGTGAGTTACGCCCCTGTATACCCTCTCTGGACCAGAACTGGACGCTAATTATTATTGAGAGCCAATTGGCTCTGCCTGGACTCGCACCCTAATCAACTGCGCAATCCACTTTTTCTCTCTTTTTTCTACCTCTTCTTTTCTTACTTTGTATGGGATATGTTAGTGGTATGTATGTAATTGAATGAATGATCCCACTTTTTATTGCCATTATTGTTGTATTTTTATGTTTTTAACTTACGTGGGAATTGTTTGGGAGAGTGTTTGAGTATGTATGATTCGGAGGGCCTGCCGGGAGTGGCGGGGGCGATGGGGGTGGTTGAGGGGACCAGCGACACAGGAGAGGGTCGGGGTATTGCGGTCGTAACAGGGAGGGGCAGATACGGCGGGGACTTTAGGGCAGGCCATTACCGGGGAAGGAGGGTTCGCTACATTGCAGAGATCCCTCCTTCCGGCCCTAGGAGTCCCACTCCAAGACCAGATGGCGTGAGTAGTCAGGACCCTGGTCTCAGGCTGTTGTCGCTAAATGCCAGGTCTGTTGTCCATAAAGCTCCTCTCGTCCGGGACTTAATTTTAGACGAGAGGGCAGACCTGGCATGTATTACTGAGACCTGGCTGGGCCCAGAGGGAGGAGTCCCCCTTGTAGAACTGTGCCCAGAAGGATTTCAGGTGCTGCATCAGCCTAGAGCCCAGGGAAGGGGTGGAGGTGTGGCCGCCGTTATCCGGGAGTCGTTAGTTCCTCGTAGGGTCCCTGCTCCGGAGATTGTCGGGTGTGAGTCTTTGCTGTTAAAGTTGGACCTCAAGGGTCAAGTGGGTCTGCTGCTAACGTACCTGCCTCCCAACAGCGTTGCAGCAGCCCTCCCCTCGCTCCTCGAGTCGGTAGCCGAGCTGGCAATTGAGTTCCCTAGGCTGATGGTCCTGGGGGACTTCAATTTGCCGTCGCTCGGTGAAAGCTCTGACGGGGCGCAGGAGTTCATGGCTTCCATGACAGCCATGGGCTTGACCCAAGTAATTCGAGGCCCAACCCATTCAGCGGGACACATGCTTGACCTCGTATTTCTCTCGGAGCAGTGGATTTGTGATCTTGGTCTGAGGGGGAGTGACATCATACCCCTGTCGTGGTCAGACCACTGCCTACTGAGGCTCGACTTCCGGAGGCCAAACCCCCACTGTAGGGAGGAGGAACCGACCAGGTGGTTCCGCCCCAGGCGTCTTATGGAGCCGTTAAGGTTCCAGACAGAGCTTGGGGTTATTCCTGACACTCTCGCCCACAGTCCGGTGGAGACTCTGACTGCTGCGTGGCACTCGGCAGCGTCGGAGGCCCTCGACCGGATTGCGCCACTGCGGCCCCTCCGAGACAGCGGATCCCGGAGACCCCCTTGGTTTACCGAGGAGCTCCGGGAGATGAAGCGCCGGAGGAGATGCCTAGAGCACCGTTGGAGGTCCGACAAGTCCGAATCGAACCGAGCAATGGTAACCACCTGCACCAGGGAATACACCAGGGCACTCAGGGCAGCAAAAAGATCATACATAGCCACCCTGGTTGCATCCGCTGAGTCCCGTCCGGCCGCCCTGTTTAGGGTAACCCGCTCCCTACTGAACAAAAGGGAGGCGGGGGAACCCTTGCAGGGCAGAGCCGAAGAATATGCCCAATTTCTAGCGGACAAAATTGCTCGGTTTCGGTCGGACTTGGACTCCATTCCTGCAGTTCCAGCCGAGACACTGGGGGACCAAGTAGAACAGCTCTGGGTTGAGTTTCAGGATGTTACCCCCGGGGATGTGGACAAGGCCATGAGAGCTGTAAGTACCTCCACCTGTGCTTTGGATCCGTGTCCCTCATGGTTGGTCAGGGACTGCAGTGAGGTGACACGAGGCTGGATCCAGGCGGTTGTGACCGCCTCCCTTCGGGAGGGGAACTTCCCCGCCGCACTGAAAGCGGCGGTGGTGAGACCCCTCCTGAAGAAACCATCCTTGGATCCGGCTGTCCTTAATAGTTATCGCCCTGTCTCCAACCTTCCCTTTCTGGGAAAGGTTGTCGAGAAGGTGGTGGCCTTTCAGCTCCAACGGTCCTTGGAGGAAGCAAACTACCTAGACCCCTTCCAGTCAGGCTTCAGACCCGGCTACAGCACAGAAACCGCTTTGGTCGCATTGATGGATGATCTTTGGAGAGCCAGAGATGAAGGACATCCCTCCATCCTGGTCCTCCTTGACCTCTCAGCGGCTTTCGATACCGTCGACCATGGTATCCTTCTGCGACGACTGCGGGAGGTGGGAGTGGGAGGCACCGTGTTACGGTGGTTCTCCTCCTACCTCTCGGACAGGTCGCAGTCGGTGTTAGTGGGGGGGCAGAGATCGTCCCCTAGGCCCCTAAATTATGGGGTGCCTCAGGGGTCGGTCTTATCCCCCCTACTATTCAACATCTACATGAAACCGCTGGGAGAGATCATCCGCAGGCACGGGATCAGATACCATCAATATGCGGACGATACTCAATTGTATCTGTCCGCCCCGTGCCAACTCAATGAAGCGGTGGATGTGGTGAGCCGGGGTCTTGAGGCCGTTATGGACTGGATGAGGGTTAACAAGCTTGTGCTCAACCCGGAAAAGACCGAGTGGCTGTTGTGTTTTCCTCCCAAAGATTTGACTAATATACCATCACTCAGGCTGGGGGGTCAAATTCTATACCCCTCAGAGAGGGTTCGCAACTTGGGAGTCCTCCTGGATCCGCAGCTGTCATTTGACCACCACCTAACGGCTGTGACCAGGGGGGCATTCGCCCAGGTTCGCCTGGTGCGCCAGTTGCGACCCTTCCTGAATCGGGAGGCTCTCACAACAGTCACTCGGGCCCTAGTGATCTCTAGGCTGGAATACTGCAATGTGCTCTACATGGGGCTGCCCTTGAAGAGCATCCGGCGACTTCAGCTAGTGCAGAACGCAGCCGCGCGAGTGATTGCGGGTGCTCCTCGATTCACCCGCATAACACCTATCCTCCGCGAGCTGCGCTGGCTACCTGTCGATCTCCGGATGCGCTTCAAGGTGCTATTAATCACCCATAAAGCCCTTCATGGCAGTGGATCTGGATACTTGAGAGACCGCCTTCTGCCGATTACATCCCTGCGACCAATAAGATCTCATAGGTTAGGCCTCCTCCGCATTCCATCGGCCAGCCAGTGTCGGCTGGCAACTACAAGGAGGAGGGCCTTCTCAGCAGTAGCCCCGGCCCTTTGGAACGAGCTCCCTGTAGAGATCCGCACCCTCTCCACCGTCCAAGCCTTCCGCACAGCCCTGAAGAACTGGCTCGCCCGCCAGGCCTGGGGATAAGGATAGTGACCCCTCCCGAATGATGAATGTATGTTGCTTACCATTTTAGTATTTGTCTCTATTTTGTTGTCTGTATCCCCCCCCCTTCCTAGTTTATGTGAGCCGCCCTGAGTCCCCTCAGGGAAAAGGGCGGCCTACAAATTCCAATAAACTATAAACTAAACTATAACCCTAACCCTAAACCTAACCCTAACCCTAACCCTAACCCTAACCCTAACCCTAACCCTAAACCTAACCCTAAACCTAACCCTAAACCTAACCCTAAACCTAACCCTAAACCTTACCTTAACTTAAATCGCGCTTCTGTCGGCACACTGTTGTCGGCACGCTGTTGTCGGCGCGCTTTTGACATTGCGGTTTTAGCGCCGCGGTTTTGTCGGCGAGCTTTTGATGTTCGTGCTTTTGTCGGGTCACATATTTTAGCACATGCGCTCAAAAGCTGATTGGACTTATTATCTGGGGAGGTCTTATTTTCAGGGAAACACAGTACCAAATGCCTACATTTTACTTATCAGGTTAATATTTGGGGATAGTGAATAGTATTTAATACATGAGTCATCGTTTCTATTATTCATTTAGTTTATGACATACCAGACCAGTCTTTTCCTTCCTTTATCATTTGTTTTGTGTAGAAATAAAGGCATTTCTCAGTCAGAAAATTGAATTGTGAAACCTCAGCAATAATGAGGTTCCAAAATCTCTACTCATTAGTAAAATGTCATTGCTAAGTGCATTTCCAGTTACTGCAAAGGGAGTATACAAAAGGCTATAGAAAAAAGTTTATTCCAATTTTCAAGTATTTGATTATGTATGTTAGGCACAAACCCCCATCCATAAATCAAGGAAATTTACTGTCTTGAATGAACAATCTATCCCACTTTCTCCCAGGAACGTTTATGAATGGGAAAGTCCTACACCTAGCTAGGGATGCTTTATAGAAAACACTTTAATATATTACCATCATTCTTGGTAGCATCATGTGGGAGTGATTTGTCAACTGAAAAAAATGTAGCCATAAGGGAAAGGTAAATGAGAATAGGGTTATTAGTTTAGGAGGAAGGACGCACACTATAATAGTCCTTTGCAATAAAACATTTTGCAAGCATCTTTCAGGTTAAGTGGCTTCCTTTCCCCCATAATAATACCTTGAGCGGAACTGAAGTTCGGAGGAAGACGAAAGTTGCTAGAAGACTTGTGGATATGTATTCTGTCAGAGTTTGTTGCAACATACACAATCAGACAAGTCAGCAGGATTCAAAATGTCTTTATATACAGTACATAACAACACATAAGGCATACAATACCTTTGTAGGTTTTTCCATGCTGTAGAGAAGAGAAATAGCAAGTACAAACACAATGCAAAATGGAAGCACAAAATGGAGAAGGCAAAATGGAAGAGGGAGAAGGTAGTCCCCTCAAGCTTATATACAGAACAGTTAAGCCACGCTCAGGCTCCAAATTGTCTCTTATGGCCCCATACAACAAATACTGTTTCAGTTACCAAACAGTCCCCCCATTGGCTGAGCTGTTGCTATGCCCTGTTCCAGTTCATGAATATACTGTGACATATTCTCACAGTTTATAGTCACATGATGTGGAAGTCAATAAAGAAGCATGGAAAAACTCCTAGGAAGATATGGATTTCTATGCTAGGAATGCATGGATGCCTTTCCTCTAAAATATCATGAGCAGCTTTGTTATATTTTCTCCAGGAATTTCAACTCTGTGTCAGAAAACAAGGAGAACCATTGTTTTACATTTGCTATTTTGTGAAGATATTGTTTTCTAATCCTAAACATTGAATGAAAAAAGAGGGTGAAAATCTGGGTCTGTCTGAATGCAGCATTTTTGGCCGAAACCCTGCCCCCTTTGCAAAAATGGACGTGCAGAAGGTTTGGGAGGCTTGCGAAGTGTTTCTTAGGACTGGGGAGGGCAAAAATGAGCAAAAACAGGCCCTTTATGCTTGTTTTTGCCCCGCCCCCCCAGCCCCTAGGAGCATCCTACAAGTCTCCCAAAGCCTCTTTATGCCCTTTTGTTTTGCAAAAAAATGGGCCATTTTTGCAAAAAAACAGGCTGTTTTTTGCTCATTTTTGCCCAACCAGCCCCCAGGAGCACTCTACAAGCCTCCCAAAGGTCTGCATGTCCCCCTTCCCCCCCCCCAAAAAAAAACAAGGCATGCAGAGGGGTTGGGAGGCATGCAGAGTGCAAAAACATTTTTTAAAAATTTACCTCTTCAAAATCATGGTGCGTCTTATAGTCCGAAAAATGCAGTAGTTGAATTATAGTTGATAATATCATCCTATTTTTAATGTCTTTAATAATATTCTATTTCAACTTGAAAACTTTAGTATGGAAGCATCTTTGGTAGAGGCTGGAGGACCAGACTCCAGATGGTTGGGAGCAGCATGGTAACCTTGGGTATCAGTTTGTGCATCTCAGTTGCTCTATAACGTGCAATAGATGTACTCCTAAAAGAGAATATTTTTAGCTCAGGGTTGAAATGAGAAGTCCTTGGTGCTCTCTGCAGCACCAAGCACCAACGTCTGCATTTTCTTGCAGACGTTTCATTATCCAAACTAGGGAACATCTTCAGTGGTAGCACTAGCACAGATGAAATCTGTTTGAGCAATCAAATGTCTGCAAGACAGCAAACTAGTTGAGCAATGAAATGTCTGCAAGAAAGCAGCCAAGTTCAGAGAGCACCAAGGACCCCTCATAGATGTATTCATAACTTCTTCCTTTGAAATATGTTGTGCCTGATTCTCTCAGACAAACTTCTTATGGCCATGCTAGATTTGGAATGCTATGTGTATACCCTGATAAATCCCAATTTTGTTCTTTAGAACAAGACCATTCTGTGGTTCTGTTGAAACTTGCATTTTGTTTTAAAGTGTGGGTCAATTCTCCAGTTGTTATTTCCTTTTGAAATTACATTCATTAAGGTTTTAATCTCCAGGCCTTTGATTGTCTGAGATAGATTCAGATTAACAGGGTTGGAAGGGACCTTTTAGATTATCTAGTTCAACTTCCCACCCAAGCAGGAGACCCTACACCATTTCTGACAGTATGTGTCTTTGTGTATATATATTATATACATACATACATACCCAATATACTGGTCTTCTTGTATTCGGGTCTTTTCCCGTGTAAGATTGAGATTGTCTTGGCAATGTTTCAGCGAGGTCTCACTCGCCATCTTGAGACTGGGTTTTGGGCTTAAAGCTTAAAGTCCTTTAAGCTTTAAGCCCCAAACCCAGTCCCAAGATGGCGAGTGAGACCTCCCTGTGTGTGTGTTTCTTTTCATGTAAGATTGAGATTGTCTTGGCAATGTTTCAGCAAGGCCCTAGTCAACAAAAGAGCCCCACCCACCACCCAGGCCATTACAACACGAAACAACAACAGACACACAGCCAGCACCAATCAGCACCAATCTACTAATCATGATGCAGCCACACATCCAATCAATCCACTTACTAAAACAAAGCCATGCTGGTCTTGTTGTATTTGGGTCTTTTCCCATGTAAGATTGAGATTGTCTTGGCAACGTTTCGGCGAAGTCTCACTCACCATCCTCAGGCTGGTGTTTTTGGCTTAAAGTGTGGCCGGAGCTGCCGTCTTTCTATAAATCTTTGTGTGTGTGTGTGTGGAGTGCTGGCTTTGTTTCAGTAAGTGAATTGATTGGACGTGTGGCTGTATCATGATTGGTAGATTGGTGCTGATTGGTGCTGGCTGTGTATGTGTACACACACACACACACACACACACACACAAACACATACACATACTTGGTAAGACAAAAACCTAGAAGCAGTCACAATCAGGGACTGTGGTCATCTAATTAGGTCCTGGTTTACATTTTCCTTTTTGTCCACATATGGGCACTGGACATTTGAAACCTTCATGATCAAGATTTACATAGGGGGATTTTACAATCCACGATGCAGCCTCTCTTAACCAGCCGTTGTATGATTTAAGTGAGGAAGGGAAAATATGGTGTAAAAACTAGCTAGCTAACTGGATTATTTTATTACAGTCAAGAGACTAAAAATACCGCACAGACTTTTGGCTAAGATGAAAAATAATGTAAAATCAAATATAATCAGGAATGATTGAAGAGGCAGAGCTCATGCTGTTTCAATTACTGTTTATAAATTGAAAGAAAAAGATATAATTTGTATAAGTACCTACAACTTTTATATTTTTCTCTAAATATTTTATTTATTACTAACTGATAACCTGGCATTGCCCAGGTATTTATTCATAGGTTGGAAAATATCTGAACCAAACGTAATTTATAATATTGGATTTTCCCCCTTACCAGAGGGAGCCTCCTTGTGGAGTACTTTGAAGCCATTACCATGGCAACTCTACTGCGCAGTACAGTAGAAGTCAGTTAAAGCACAACAGTCTGTATCTTAACAGAACATACACCCCGAGGGGTTTTAGGGGTGTCTTACCCCCACAGTATTTGTTTCCAGAGAGCAAGTCATCTGTGTACCAAGTTTAGTTGAAATTGATCGAGGTGTTCCAGAGTTATGCTGGAACACACACACACACACATACACATATCTGTTTTTATATATATAGAAACCATGCATGGAAAAATAAAGAAGGCTTTGTTATTATTTTCTATAAATAATCAGTTACAATTTTAGAAGATTATTTCCCCCATTGAAGATAAACTCTCAGAGCATAATAAAGTAGAGGCTTTTTAAAAAAATTCCTTTCAAATTCAAATCAGAGGTGAAAGTCCAGAGACCTTCATGTTAATCATTTCACTTTGTACAGTATTGGAAGAAATATATATTTTTCTTTCAGCAAGGATCAGATTTATTGTTCCAACAATTTAGATGAAACTGAAGATACAATTGCATGCCTTTCAAGAGAAAAGAGTCGATTTTTAGCCAAGGACAAGGTAAATATTTGCTCATTTATTTCAAGGAAGTGAATCCTTACAGTTGAGTAATAGCATTTTCCAAAGACTCCGAAGAGTAAAAATTGTTGCCATCGACAAAAATGACTCATACCTTCTAAACAAGATTTTCTCCTACTATTATATAGTGCCCAGCATGCAATTTTAAGTCCGAAGCCAAATCCTTGTATTTAAGCATTCACATTGTTGGTATAAAAGTGCAATCTGATTGTTACTTTTCCCAATGTTCATATTTTTTTTAATGTGGCATCTTGATCTCACATACTGTGACACAGAGTAGCAAGATAAATGATCTTCTACCTAACAAGCAGGACAAAAAGACTCTTAAAACTTATGTTATCCTTCATGGTATTATACAATTTGTGTCTTATTAATTAAATTAGGGTTTAGAAACTGTAGCTTAGGACATTTTTTTTAAAGACTTCTGATCTACAGCAGATAGGCAAAATATCTAGGTTATAGCAATAACACTTAGACTTATATAGCACTTCACAGTGCTTAACAGCCCTCTCTCAGCGGTTTACAATGTCAGCCCCCAACAATCTGGGTCCTTCTTTTATCTATCTGGAAGGATGGAAGGATGAATCAACTTTGATCCAGTCAGACTCAAACTCCTGGAGTGAACAGTGAGTTAGTCAGTTAGCCTATAGTACTGCATTCTATGTGGTAGCTTAGTGGCTAAATCACTGAGCTTGTCGATCAGAAAGGTCAGGAGTTCGGCAGTTTGAATCCCTAGCATTTGTTAATGGAGTGAGCTCCCGTTATTTGTCCCAGCTTCTGCCAATCTAGCAGTTCGAAAGCATGTAAAAATGCAAGTAGAAAAATAGGAAGCACCTTGGGAAGGTAACAGCATTCCGTGCACTTTCGGCGTTTAGTCATGCTGGCCACATGACCATGGAGAAATCTTCAGACAGCGCTGGTTCTTCGGCTTTTTAATAATGTGAAAATATTTTTGGGTCTAAAAGTATGATATCAGTAGTAATGGCCCTATTCTCTCTTTTTTTTTCGGGACGGGGCGTTGAGCATCTTATTCATTAAAGTTGAAAGGAGCAGATGGAGAGAATGAGGGAAGACAGAAGTGAGCAAGATTGAAATGGGGTGAATGGGAGGGGGAGAGAGAGGGAGAGAGAGAAGAGAAAAAAGAGGGAGAGAGAAAAAAGATGAAAGGGGGAGGGAGGGAGTAATGATCCTATTCTCTCTTTTTTGGGAGGGGTGAGCATCTTATTCATTAAAGTCCAAAGGAGCAGATGGAGGGAATGAAGGAAGACAGAAGTGAGCAAGATTAAAATTTGGTGGATTGGGGTGGGGGAGAGAGAGAGAAAAGGGAGAGAGAAAAAAGGTGAAAGGGGGAGAAAGGAAAGGAGTAATGGTGCTATTCTTATCCATTTCTAAATTGTCTAATGATCTAGAACAATGGTCTCCAACCTTGGCAACTTTAAAACTTGTGGACTTCAACTCCCAGAGTTTTCCTGGCTGAGCTTTGCTGGCTGAGGAACTCTGGGAGTTGAAGTCCACAGGTCTTGAAGTTGCCAAGGTTGGAGACCACTGGTCTAGAACAGTGATTCTCAACATATGGCTGGAGGTCCTCTGGGGGGCTGTGATGTCACAGGGAGTATGCAAAGGCTTGAAGAAATCTTTTTTTTCCAGAACATTTTTTATTTTTTGTTCTCTTACATACCATTTAACGTATACGTTCACATAATTGTTATTCTTCTTTACATTTATCATTCTTATACATTTATTATTTCATTTAATAGGTTATAATATACAGTTTGGGTTGATTTATTTACCATCCCTTCCGCCTGTTGTGACACCACCTTATTTTCCCTTTCTTTTCTCCCTCCCTCCCTTCTCTACTTCCTTCCTTTCTCCTCTTTCCCTTTTCTTCTTCCTTTACCTTTCTCCTACATCTACTTTTCCTCTTCCTCTCCCTATCCTCGCTCCTTCTCTTCCTCTCCTTTCCATCCTTCTCTCCTTACCTCTTTCTTCTTTTCCACGCCTTCCTTTCATTCTCTCCTCCTCTCTTTCTTGTCTATTGTTGTAGGTGTCTCTTTCAGATCCTTGGGATGGTATTTCCGCAGACCCAAATATAATTTGATATCATTTCTTATTCCCTTACCTTCGCTAATCTATACTAACTATATTTCCCCCCACCTTTATATCTCGCTCTTGGATATATACTTATATATTTAATATTTTCTTTTCTGTTTTCCCCTTCCCCCCCTTTTCCATTTAACAGTACATCGTCAGGATTCTATATCTAGGCTTGAAGAAATCTTGAGACATAAATGGTATTTATAGGGGCTTCGTGGTAAAGAAAAGGTTGAGAACCAGTAATCTGGGGGGGGGGCAGTATATCCATAAAATGTGGTCCAGGTATTACGGAAAACATGTTTTCAATCCGAGAACAGTATTAATTTTAATTTAACTGTACAGTATGATCTGGACACATCTTTTTTCACTGTAGCATTTTGATCGAAGTCTCTGAGTGACTTGAGATAAAATGAAATCAGAATATTGCTTATGGAAACGCAAGGGGAATTAATACTCCCATTCCAAAGAAAAGGAAAGAAAAAAAGCTAAATGCAGCCCATTGAAATTCCATATACATTTGGGAGTGAATGATGATAGGTGCGAAAAAGACAGTGAACTGGTGTCAAGAGAAGAAAGATATCACCTAAATGAGTTAAAGGGGGGAAAATTATTAGGCTGTAGTAAGCCATCATTTATAGAGAATATATTTAAGGATATGCCTTACACAATTGTAAAGGAACCGTAAAAAGAACTTATGTTTCATTTGCAGTAACTCAAAGTCAGCTTATACCATTCAGCTGTTGCAAAGGCTGTAATAAACATGCAAGGGAACAATTAATCTTGCTTTTTGGAGGAAAGGGTTTTTCATCTGAACTACTCATTGTACTTGTCAACAATAGAGCTGTGCTCTTAAATCTGATGTTTATAATTTTTAGAAAATATGACAAGAACTGGGTCACTAAGCTTAATGTTTTATCCTGGGTATTGTTTAATCTTGACTTCTCATAAGCATAATAAACGCAAGGCCAACTCCGGGTACAACTGAATGTTCTTATATAGCAGGGTTGGAAAGTTTATAGGTATGCTGGAAGGAATGACAGGAGACGCAGTTAAGCAACATCTGAAACAGCCACACTGTTAATAATTCTGAAATACTTATGGGGAATAGCTTGGAGGCACTAGGTAAGTGAAGTGTCAATCAGAAAGATCGGCAGTTCGAATCCCTAATGTACTTGTGTAACGTGGTGAGCTCCCGTTACTTGTCCCAGCTTCTGCCAACCTAGCAGTTTGAAAGCATGTAAAAATGCAAGTAGAAAAATAGGAACCACCTTTGGAAGGAAGGTAATAGTGCTCCAGGTGCCTTTGCCGTTTAGTCATGCCAGCCACATGACCATGGAGACGTCTTCAGACAACATTGGCTCTTCGGCTTTGAAACAGAGATGGGCACCGCCCACTAGAGTTGGGAACGACTAGCACATGTGTGTGAGGGGAACCTTTACCTTAATGGGTAAGTTTAGCCTTGAGAGAGAGAAAAAAAGAGGGTGAGAAACATGACAGTTGTCTTCAAATAGGAGGGCCCATCATGTAGACTTGATACAGGATTTTTCAGAATTATTTCAGAAAATGGGGAGGGGGGGGGAATCCAATGCATTTGAGTTGAAAGGAAGTAAATTTTGGTTGAATATCAGGGGGGAAAATCCTAATATTAAGAATTGCTGAACCACAGAACACATTGTAGGTAGGGGTGGTATTCACTTACCTTCCCTACCAGTTTGCAAATATGAGCACATACGCACATGCACTCAGCCTTTTGCACATGCACTTTGGCTAAAAGAAAGGTGCCTAAATGGGATCCCATGGAGCCAAGACAGATGTGTGTGGTTACCTGCAATTTCTGCTACCAGTTCAGGTGAACTGATCCAAAAAGGCAGAATACCAACTCTGATTATAGGTTTCAGGAGCCAGCTTTGAATTGGATCTAGCAGCAAATTGATGAACAGTTTGTGAAGCAAACATGTAACATAGATCTAATCATGCAATTGAACAGCCCTCTCAACAGAGGGGCTTGGATATGACATCATGTATCTCCAGTCTACAACACAGTCCTTTCAACAGTTCCAAGAAGGCTCCACACTAGTGGTGGGTTTCAAAAATTTTTAGAACCTCTTCCATAGGTGTGGCCTGTTTTGTGGGAGTGGCTTGCCGGCCATGTGACTGGGTGGGAGTGGCCAATTTGTAAAATGTGGTGAAACTCACTTAACAACGCTCTTGATTAGCAACCAAAATGTTGGCTCAGAAACTCTGGCATTTGAAGCATGCAAGTCTTAAAGCTGTCAAGTTATGCTTGCAGCACTAACCCTTTAGAAAAAAAAAACCCAGGGGTGTTCAAACTTGACAGCTTTAAGACTTGTGGACTTCAACTCCCAGAATTCCTCCTCTCGCTCTTCATCTTGATGATGTGCGGACGGGCAGGGGGGAGGGAGCTGGAACCGGTTCTAAACGGCACTGTAGATTTGTGGAACCTCTTCTATAGAAGAGGTTAGAACTGGCAGGAACCCACCCCTGCTCCACACCCATTTGCACCACTCAGGTGAGCCAGACGGCACTGATAAACCTCCAGATGGCCTCAATGACTCTCTAAAAAGAAGGCAGATGACCTGCTCTCTGCAAGGAGTATAAATCCTTCCATTCCCCACCATTTAGTCAGAGCTGAAGAAGCTTCTTGGATGATAAGTAGAATGTCTTCAAAGAAAAAACAGAAAGTCCAGTTTCCTCTTGAAAAGGCATCTTTGGATTCACATAACCCACTTCATCCAAGATACTCTGACGCTGTAGTGTGACTACATTCTCATCAATCTTCTCCACAAAAGGGAATATTGTATAACTGAAGGAAAATGATTCATTATGGTTAGTTCCAGTGCTGGCTTCTAACGTAGAAAGGACAGGCCATCCTTGCTCTCAAAGATTCTGCCCCAGGCATTTCCTTGGGAATTTTTAATAGAATAGAATAGAATAGAATATATAGTTTTGAATAGAACTTATAGTTTTGTTACATCAGTCCTGGGATCTTCTTAAGGTCTCCCTTCCAAGTAATAACCAGTTCTCACTCTGCTTAGCTTTTTAAATGTTGATGGAGATGTTGAGACCCAAATGCAGATGTTCAGGTTGAATTATTCCAACCGTAGATATAATCAACCTATTCTGAACTATAACTTTTTCAGCATGGACCATAATGGCCATGAATATTATGGAAAATGATTTGTATTATATATTTTCTAAGTATATCCTACTCTATTTCCTACTGAAAAGTATTTAAAGTTGATAGTAAGACCTGTTGGGTAAAAATAATAAAATTTCCAAATAAAAACTTCATCTTAGAAAGAGATTGTCCTAGATAAAAGTAAAGGTTCCCTTTGAACATACTGTATATGCTAATTTTTCCCCGACTTTAGGGGGCAGAGCTCATCTCCGTTTCAAAGCTGAAGAGCCAGTGCTGTCCGAAGACGTCTCTGTGGTCATGTGGCCAGCATGACTAAATGATGAGGGTGCACAGAATGCTGTTACCTTCCCACCAAAGGTGGTCTCTATTTTTCTACTTGCATTTTCACATGCTTTTGAACTGCTAGGTTGGTAGAAGCTGGGACAAGTAACAGGAGCTCACTTCGTTAAGCGGCACTAGGGATTCGAACCGCCAAACTGCTGACCTTTCTGATTGACAAGCTCAACATCTTAGCTGCTGAGCCATCGTTTCCTACCCTTGGCTTAAAAGGAATAATAATTTAAATGAAAAAGAAAAAAGGGTCAAGAATAAGAAAAATACATAAAAACAGAATAAATTAAATGAAAAAGTAGTTATAGATTTAGATAGTCATGTAGTCTGGTTTAGGAAGACGAATCTGAGAGTAACAGCATCATTTTTACAAAAGACTTTTTATATAAAGAAAAGTGGATCTTCCATATTATGAAAGGACACCTGAACTTTAAATACTTTTACTACATTATTATTCATCAATAGAAGAATTGTACAAATCATAATGGAAAAGCTAGCAAATATGCCTTATGACCCACTTGCAGTTCTGATGTATACATGATTGCTTGCAGTTGCAACTAGCTATTGTGTATTTCTTCTACTCCTTAGAAAATTTGGGTTATCTTTTTTATTTTATTTTTATTTTATATCAAAATTTCCCTAGTTCTACTCAGGAGAAATACAATGAAATGGATGATCATCATTTTCCTCTTGAAACTGACATGAGTTTTGATTAACAATGCAGTGCATCAATCGCACATAACTTCTCTGTTTTTCATTTCTCAATGTGCAGGTACCGTTCTGAATGAATGGGGGCTCCCTTTGTTTTCTCCTGTAGGTTAGAAAGAGAAGTTAAAACAAGAGAAATCTTGGTGCCATTACTTTTTGAATATATTTTTTTTTGGGGGGGGGAATCCAACTTCAAAGCATTATGGATTCAGGCACTTCATTTACACAGAGATTTCTCATGCATTTAGTAATTTGCACGGGAAAATTTTCACATACTTCAATAAGTCTCACCAAAAATAAAACTACTATATATGCATATCTTCAAAAAAATCATCATCATCATCATCATTTAATGACCCCATAATCCTTTGCTGGGTGGATTCTGGGTAACTGAATGGAGTTAGAAGAGCATTTAATGGTTGGATGCCCTTCTTGTCGCCAATGTGGAGTTTTGTTCAGCAGATATATTCTCATTCTGCCCAGAGAGAGAAATATTTGCCTCTACCTAGGATCAAACTCACAGCCTCCTGATTGTGAGGCGAGAGCTTTACCTCTAGGCCACCACACCACTCCAGATCTACAAACAATAATAAAAAATAAATACTATGACAATCCAAGTAGCAATAATATTATCATTCAACTGGGGCTCCAGCATATCATAATTCAAAGTCTGGGAATAGAACTATGTTTTGACAGTCTTTATAAATGCCAGAAGGGTTGGGGCCAACTATACAGTATGTCAGGATTGTACACTGTTTCAGAACTTAAAGGAGAGCCACCAATGCCAATCTGATTAAAATAGCCGCATCTATTTTCAGGATCATAAATTAAAAGCACGGCACGAGCCCACTATCTAATTCTCCTCATCCCCAGCATGCAATGAACCACCAAATGATATGTAACAAAAAAAAAAAGACTTGTATCATTCCAAAGATATATGCCATTTTTGGAACAGAAACAGTAGGTGTCTTAAACATCTATAATCTCTCCAAAACCCTTTGGACACATTTAAAATTAATATGCCAGAGAGATGATATTAGAAGAATTTGTGTTTTGTGGTTAATCCTAATACTATCTGGATGTAGTAAGGTATAAGCTGTTCAGGGACAGCTATGATCGGAGTGGCATATAACCCAAATAAATAAATAAATCTTACCTTTCCTTCAAGAGCAACAATTACAAAGCACTCCCTTCCACTCTTTTTTACCAGAATTATAGTTGTATGGACTGGCCTCACAGATGAGGATTACACTTTAATGTGAGATAACTGTGACTCCTCCCTTCCTCCCTCCCTTCCTTCCCTAAGTGACTCGATATTACACAGAGATAGAAGTTCAGCAATATCATTGGTGGGATTCAGCCAGTTCATGCCTATTCGGGAGAACTGTTTGTTAACTTTCTGAGCAGTTTGGAGAACCGGTTGTTGGAAGAAATCTCCTTTTGTTTTTTTTCCATTTTACAAGGCTAATCCTGTAAGGAAGGCAAGAAGAAAACATTCTGGTGTTGTTTCTAGCCTAATCTTTATTGCCCTGCTTATAGAAACTGCCTCTTTGTTAAGCCTTATTACATTGTAACAACTAAAGATTCTGGGCAGTATGCCCAGACTTACTGTCATCTGAGCTTCTCCAGAGGTTTCCCTCCCCCTTAGCTGGTACTTTGCTTTGCTTTATTAGGGGCTTGACTTTCTTAAAGGAGAAGGGTTGTTTTAAACTTTTTGCACTGCTATTGGGAGGAAATACTCCCCTGTTGGAGTTCTTCATTCAACGGTCAGCTGAAAAAGTGACTTATGACTGCTTTTCACACTTATGACTGTTGCAGCATTCGCACAGTCACGAGAGGCTGGGTGAGGCGAAGCACCCCTCAATGCGAGTGACATTGACTTGGCCATACCCACCCAGTCACATGACCACCGAGCCACATGATTAGGGCAGAGAACCATTAAATTATTTGAATCCCACCACTGAACATCATGAATGATGGACCTTTAAAAAGGATTTTTACGCCGTTATATTCAGTTCCCTATTTAATGGAGGAATTCAAATTTTGGCATCATATATAGATATCTATCTAATGAATAGGTTAAAATCATAACTTTTGAAGTTTATTTTCCATACCCTATCATGGTAAGCTATGTTATCCAAATGAACATCTGTTTAAATTAGCCTGTTTCACCTTTACATCCAGGGCTCATCTAAATCCATTGCTCATCACTAAATCATCTGTAGTATCCATAATGGTGGTCTGGGCATATAAAACCTTCATATTCACAGAACCCTTTTTCTGCCACCAGAGAATAAATAATTAGTTTTTTCTCTCTCACAGCACTGTATGTGTATATCTAAACCCTCATAGGGTCCCCACCCCTAGAGTAGCCTTTAGATCTGAATTTAAAAAAAGTTACTTATAAGCTGTTTTAGGTTTACTCAGTAGTTGATATATTTTTTAAACAGAAACATTTAAAAATATATAAAATTTGCATATATATTTGCACTCAATGGGTATATCTAAACCTTGATAGGTTTGGTGGTGTTTTTTTTTAAAAGAGCTTTAGTTTTGTGATAAAAATGTTACTTATAATACAATACAATAGCAGAGTTGGAAGGGACCTTGGAGGTCTTCTAGTCCAACCCCCTGTCTAGGCAGGAAACCTTATACCATTTCAGACAAATGGCTATCTAACATCTTCTTAAAGACTTCCAGTGTTGGGGCATTCACAACTTCTGGAGGAAAGCTGTTCCACTGATTAATTGTTCTGTGAGGAAATTTCTCTTCAGTTCTAAGTTGATTCTCTCCTTGATTAGTTTCCACCCATTGCTTCTTGTCCTGCCTTCAGGTGCTTTGGAGAATAGATTGACTCCCTCTTCTTTGTGGCAACCCCTGAGATATTGCTATCATGTCTCCTCTAGTCCTTCTTTTCATTAAACTAGACATACCCAGTTCCTGCAACCATTCTTTATATGTTTTAGTCTCCAGTCCCCTAATTGTCGTTGTTGCTCTTCTCTGCACTCTTTCTAGAGTCTCGTCATCTTTTCTACATCGTGGCGACCAAAACTTAATGCAGTTTCGGATTTACTCACTAGTTGATGCCTTTTAACAGAAAAGTTCAAAAACATGTATTAAACAGATTTGTGTTGTAAATCTATGTCTATGTCCATGGCACATTTCCAGTGTAGATAGGTGCTTTAATCATGAACATGATGATTGCCTTTGTTTTTACAGGCAATATAGTGGTTCAAAGGCTTAATCCAATCCCAATGATACTTGTCAGCCTTCTTCCAATGCAGACTGTGATTTCAGACAGAATTACAAACAGAAAGCATTACAAACGAGACACAGGACTGTTTTTAGCTGCCAGCTGCTTGCTTCGGCTTCCAATATACTCCTCCAAAATTGCAATTGTATATCTGTTTTAAACAATGAATAGGAATATAGTTCCAAAACATTGTTTGGCACATTTTTTCTGGCACTGAAAAGCGGCCATTAAAATCCTTCCTTTCCAGAAGAGAAAGCAGAGACTGAGTTTCTACGTTCTATGCAGAATGTCCTAAATGTATGTTTGTTATAGAGATTTCCTGCATCTTTCCATGGCCAATGTTAGAAGCAACTTTGGTTAAGCCCTAACTAGACCAGAAGAAAGTTGTCAAAGGCAGCAATTAGACAGAAGAGTGAAGAACCACAGAAGACAGAGTGAAGAAAAGTCTCTTGGCTTGAGTTTGTTTTAACCATAGTGATAAAAAGCAAGCTGACCAACAAGTGGGATAGTTGGGATCCAAAGTGAATGGGTTGTCTTTTTATTGATTGATTTGATTTGACTTCTATAGTACAAAGGAGCCGAGCTGTCACAGTGGTTAGAATGCAGTATTGCAGGCTAACTCTGCCTACATGCAGGAGTTCAATTCTGACAGGCTCAAGGTTGACTTAGCCTTCCACCTTTTGGAGGTCAGTAAAATGGGGATCCAGATTGTTGGGGGCAATATGTTGATCTTTGTAAACCGCTCAGAGAGTATGCTAAAGGACAATGAAATGGTGTATATATATCTAAGTGCTGTTGCTATTGCTAGAGTATATAGGCTGAGAATATAACCATGTACTGTACTATATTAATATAACGTGAGACATAGCTTTTTATAGCAACTGAAATTCTGATCCCAATTGTTAGTCAAAGACTATCTTTACTTGGTTTTTTAGAAACCTAATTTTATATTCAATTATCTACGTACATTCCATTGACCCTGAAATTATCACATGAAGCAGTGATGCTATCACTAAGCCTCTGCAGGTAGTTTAAGGTGTCAAAACAGTCATGCACTCTAAAATCCCATCCTCAAAACAGATTAAATCATGCGCACATTAAATAACTTCTCTTCTGTTACAAATTCAAATGCCACTTTCAACCTGTAGGCAATTCAAGTTGAGTTGAGGGTGCCATTTTCATGTTCTGTTCTCTGAACGTGCTTAATGTTTTGCAATTTAAAAGCAAATTCAAAGCAAAAGAGCTTCCCAGTTTTTCCCTCTCTTTTATTTATCCACCTAAAGGACAGGGATAAGCAAATTCAGTCAAGCTTTATCAGAACAGTCAAGCAATTTCACTTTCCCAGCTCGATTAATTGTTTTGCTTTTTTTTCTCCCAAAGTCCCCTCTTTAGTAATTTTGTACCTTGCCTGGTGCAAAATTACTAAACAAGCATCTTTTTTCTGCTCTCTAACTTTTCTGCTCAGAACAATTTAATCAGAACAAATACTGAATTTGTCAACCTGTATGATATAAGTTTAACAATCTCTGTGCCTAGTATATACGTATTCCTCTATGTCCCAAATACTGGAACTATTCCTGCATAGTTTTAAGAAAAGAGCTTGCAGAACTGAATAGCAGATCTTCCTCACTTTTCATCTGATGTCTTAGCAGTTGGCTGGAATCCACCTTACAATCCTCTGATAGGTAAATCTTTGGATTTTTTTCTTCCATCTATTTTCTGGAGAAATCTCTTGTGCCATTTGTACTGGTGAGCAATTATGTTAATGCTTTGATAGCATTAACATTAATGGTAAATAATGATGGCAGTTTTCCAATATTTGAGGGGCTCCTAAAAAGACAAAAGGGGGGGGAATGTCAAACTATTTTCCAAAGTACCAAAAGGCAAGACGAAAAACAATTGATGGAAACTAACCAAGGAGAGAAGCAACCTAGAACTAAGGAGAAATTTCCGGAGAGTTAGAACAATTAATCAGTGAAACGGGTTGCCTTTAGAAGTTGAGTGTGCTCCATCACAGGAGATTTTAAAGAAGACACTGGATAGTCGCTTGTCTCAAATGATATAGGGTCTCCTGCTCAAGCAGGGGGCTAGACTAGAAGACCTCCTAGGTCCCTTCCATCCCAATTATTCTATGATTCTTTTCCTCATCAGAAAGCCACATCCCTGGACTTACCATTGGGCATTTTGTGGCCTTCTCACCATTGACGAAAAAAATAAATCTGCAGAAATAAACACTACTCAATCCATTTTAGGATTTCTAGCCATCTTCCCCTTTTGTGTTCAAAGTCATTAGAAGTCCTTTCTATCCATTCTAATGTCTTTAGCTGCTGCTGTCACTTATACAATTGAGCCTTCCATAATCTTCTCTGGTGGATATTTAAATTTTCATCTCTGATTCCTGTGTAGCATTTGAATCTGGTACCAGTCCATTTACAGTCATTTTCAGAGCTTTTTTATGAGCATCTAAATTAAGACTAACTCTTAGCTTCTTATCAGCAAAGCAAGCACAACCTGTTTGGTTTGGATGTGTGCATGGATAGATGAAGAGCTAGTGAGAAGCTATGGTGGGGAACAGGCTTATCACACAGATCATTGGCTTGATTTAGTACTTTCAAAGTATCCAGACTCTGATTATTAACACTTAGTTAGAAGCTCTTCATAATATACCAGCTATCAAATTGTCAACAGCTGCTAGAATATCTACTCAGAATATTTAGCCAGCTATACTATGATACATTATGGTGTGTGTGTGTGTCTGTGTACCCATTTCATACTTGCAATGGTGATAAGATCATGCTGTAAGGTGAGATGAGACAACATTTGTGGTGCCAATCAGAAAGACAACTAATTAGCTAAAGATATTGAATGATAAGGGACTCGGTGGCTCAGTGGCTAAGGCTCTGAGCTTATCAATCAGAAAGTCGGCAGTTCAGCGGTTTGAATCCCTAGTGTGATGTAACGGGGTGAGCTCCCATTTCTTGTCCCAATTTCTGCCAACCTAGCAGTTCAAAGCAAAGACATTTTAAAGAAAGGGATAAAATATTGTGATTTACCCCTGTATATGGGGCTTGAAAAGGGACGCGGTGGCTCAGTGGCTAAGACGTTGAGCTTGTCAATCAGAAAGGTCGGCACTTTGGCGGTTCGAATCCCTAGTGCTGTGTAACAGAGTGAGCTCCCGTTACTTGTCCCAGCTTCTGCCAATCTAGCAGTTCAAAAGCACATACAAATGCAAGTAGAAAAATGGGACCACTTTGGTGGGAAGGTAACAGCGTTCTGGAATTTAGTCATGCCGGCCACATGACCACAGAGACGTCTTCGGACAGTGCTGGCTCTTCAGCTTAGAAATGGAGATGAGCGTCTAGAGTCGCAAATGAGTAGCACATATGTGCGAGGGGAACCTTTACCTTTGTATTGAATGATAGGTGGAGTAAAAAATCCATGCATAAAAGAACTTAATGTCAGAAAATGGAAGATACCACTGAATGAAGCCCAATGCTGTCAAATATAAGACCCAAAATGTGGAGGTATAAGAAGCAAAGCTGGTTTAACAAGAGAGACTTGCGTTTAACTGTTCTCCCAAAAAGTTGTGGAATGTGGCAGTGATAGCAAAATTTGTCATTTAAATTTACTGTTGCTGCTTCGGGTACCTACTGTGTGTATACAGTACCATATGTATCACCTGTTCAACTGCACATCTGCTTTTTAAATAATGCTGCATTTTATTGTTGTTGTTCAGGGAGAGGAAAGTACAGTGCGGTAAACAAAACTATTGAACACATGGATGTATTATCAATTTGTATTTGTCTTGTTAATTAGAGCAGTTTTTCAAAAGTAACAATTGAGATATCTCATGTAGCTCTCCCATCTGCTTTTCCCCATCCTGGTTCATGCAATAAAATAATCTGTCTGTATAACCAGATGTATTGAGACCTGTAACCTCCAGACATCTGAGAGATATTAGTTTGGGAAGGATTTAAAAAAAAATAAAACCCGCATTTATTTATATGCTATTAAATCTAATCTTTATCGTTGAATATAGATGTTATTATTTTTGTTGTTACTGTTGTTATTATTATTTACACAAAAATGTAACATTACAGATGCCATTTTTTTAGCTGGTATTGGCCTTCATATACATCATGATTACATGATAAGATCACAGATCTTCAAGTGAATCACTTTGGGGACTGTGTCATGTTCTTTATAATCTGTGCAATCTTCTTGCATGATCTGATCTATTGTTTCTTCTGCCTCTTTGCACAAGCTTCGTTTTGAATCATGTAATTATTTTTTTCAATGCTGGACTTGATTGCATTAATTAGTTTGCTCTTCAGCAGCCAAAATTAAGCCTTCAGTTTCTTTTTTTAATGTTCCACTTTTAAGCCATTGGTATTGGCTTTAACTTTATCTACTTTTCCCTTGATCCTTTTGTTGAAATTGAGTATGTAATGTTTCTCTTGCCAGTATTTTGTTCTTATTTTTATTATTTTGATATTCATATTTAATTCCTGCTGTTCAAAAAGTTCTGTTTTTTAACATGCTTTGTTGCATATTTTTGGCTCTTTTAGCAATCAGCCAATGCATGCTTTTGTTCTTCCACACTTGGTTTGATTTGAGTAAACCTCTTGCAGGGTAGGTGTAAGATATTAATATCACTCTGGGGATTTAATGCATAATGAATAGTTATCAGCTGTCTTGTTTTTCGGTCCAAACTATCCAGTTGAGCACAAGCTACAGTACAGTTAATAATTGAAGTGTTTATGGAGATTCTCAGTCATCCAGGTCATGGCTGTCCCAAAGGTGCTTTTTTGAAGCGGTAACTGAACTTTTTGGTTTTTCTTTGAAGACGTTTCGATTCTCATCCAAGAAGCTTCTTGCTGAAAGATGAAAAAGCTTCTTGGATGAGAAATGAAACGTCTTCAAAGGAAAACCAGGAAGTCCAGTAGCCACTTCAAAAAAGAACCTGTGGAACAATAATTCCAATGTTGTATCATTATCACAGGTATGGCCCAGGTATTGATTACTTTGATGGTCTTTCCACCAGTCAGTTTTTTTCCCCCCTTTGGCACTTTTTACTCTTTCAGATATATTCTTTACTGATGACATATTATTTATTAAAATTACAAATTATTATGTTCCACCTTTTTACTCAGACCAACATAATTTTCTATAATCATATTGGTGGATAATAGTGTATTTCTAGTGCTTCAAATTAGAAAACATGGTGATTATTGAAAAGAGTATTTAATTTCAACATTAAGTGGTACCATCAGTATTAGTTAAAATAATAACAAAGCAAAGGCTAAATAATCTGCAGGTGAACATAATAAAAAACCGTTGTAACAGATAAGAAAAGAAAAAACAAGAAAAAAATAGGTTACAGTAGAATCTATAAAGTGCTTGATCATATTTGCTGATCAAGTATTTGTTTTTATTCATTATTCTTATTCTTTTAATCTATTCATTTTATTACTTTTGTTACTTATCTCTATGCTTGTGTTTTAACATTTTATCTTTGCAACACTATGTATAAGCTTTCATGAAACATAGTATACAACAATAAATTTGTTATTAATGGAACCTTAAAGTTCCATTAATCTTCACTGTTTTTTTCCAGAAAATGGTGAACAGGGTTAAAATCATAATCACTCTCTTACCTCAAAGGTTATTCTAATGTTATGAGAAGAATTCAGTTCAACTTCAGATCCTTCTGGAACTTTTAAAGGATTTGAATTTGAACCACTCCATCAAATTAATTCTATTAGGAACAAGATTTTATTTATCCCTTATCTACACATCTTCATAAATATAGAACATCTAACTATTTGCATGATTCTGTGCTCATGTTATTATTCAATTTTATTTCAAATGGCACAGCTAAGAAGCCACTGATGTTTCTCCTTCAGATCAGCCAGGAAGTCACACATTTCTGAAATTTAATGTATTTTGTAGAATTTGGTACCTGACAAATACTTGTGTCATTGTTGAAGGAAGCATAATAAACAACCAAAGAAGACATAATGACATATCTCTTGAGTTTTCCTCATATTAAGATGTCCCAAAACCTTTTCATCTGAGATAATAGTGTTTGCCAATTCCATTTAATGAACTAGAAGTATTGTATATTCAGAAGTAGAAGTATTGTATATTCAGTTCCTAGTGATCACTTCCTAAATATTTCCCTGTAGTTCCTTCTCTGCTCACAATAGTCTATAATCATTCAAGATGAAAATGATGTTCATATTTCTTCCATGGGTTGATTTTGTACTCCTGTTGTGGTGCGCCGGTGGCCAGCAAAGCTGGCAGCAGAGTCAGACAGTGGGGAGGTTGGGGAGGAACATGGGCCAGTCCTGAGGGCTGAGGAAAGCTCAGACAAGGGCTCTGCATCAGAGGCAGAGAGGGTGCTAGACAGCAGTGGGGCAGAGCAACAGCTGGAGCCTGTTCCCAATATGCGCATGCACAGAGCTACCAAAAGACAAGAACAACTAAGAAAGATGGGTCGACTTAAGAATAAAGCCACACCTTGGAGGTGATTGGCCCCTGCCATAGGAAACAAGGACTTTTGCAGGAAACAATTCATTCATTCAGTAGTATAAAGAGTGGAAAGTTATGTTTGTGAACTTTTGTATAAGAGACTCTGTGGCAAATTTGCTTTGCCCTGTGTTAGGAAACTAGTTATCTGGCAGTGCTCCAAACGAGATAAGGTGCGTGTGGATAAAAATTCCTCTGAAAGACTGTTTGCCAAGCCTTGCTGACTATGAATGAAAGGAATTCACAGTCGTGTAAATAAAGGAGGTTTTGTCAGGACTTTGCTTCTTGCTTTCTAAGGATGCCTGGGTCAGAACAATCCTGCCATAAGATCCATTATGTTGAATTCCACCAAACTTCCAAAAATGAGTGACCTTAGGTTAAAAGCACTGAAGAGCCGGAAGCTCAATCTTTTTCAGTTTTGTACCTTTTTCATTCTTGTTGAACACATCTTCCACATTCTACAATTTTCAGCACTTTCTTGTCTTCAAATTCTAAATTATTAACTAACCATTTCTCGTTCGCTTTTGTCTTCAATTTTCCATGCCAGCATTTTTAGTCTAGCAACTCCTGTTGCTTTTGTGTATCATCTCATGGACTGAAATAAACAAGTCATGTAGACTGCAAACAGAGCCAATCAGTTTAAGAGCAGGAGTTTAAAAGAGTGTTGAGAAGAAGAAGAATGGTGCCAAAAATTAGCCAGGGGAAAAGCATGCACTTAACAGCAGTAAAAGAAAAAAAACCCCATCAAGGTATGTAGTCTGGATTCATCAATTGTACTTCTTTCAAAATTAATGAGCCCTGTCACACCACAACCCATTTGATTTGCAAGCTATCCCCAGTGTACTGTAAACCTAATCCATTTTTTCTTCACATACTCCTTACCAGCTACAGCTCACAAATGGTTTCAGGAGCAGCTTGCTACAGCTGCTGCGCCCCCCCCCCCCCGACTGACAATGATGATCTGAAAACTAGGGAGTAGGATGCTCACTTGGTGTTTCCAATGAAAAAGGAAAGTAGAAGAAATGCATATATATGTATGTATGTATGTATGTATGTATGTATGTATGTATGTAGGTAGGTAGGTAGGTAGGTAGGTATGTGGGTATGTAGGTATATATCTATCTATCTATATCTATATCTATATCTATATCTATATCTATATCTATATCTATATCTATATCTATATCTATATCTATATCTATATCTATCTATCTATCTATCTATCTATCTATCTATCTATCTATCTATCTGTATCTATCTGTATCTATCTGTATCTGTATCTGTATCTATATCTATATCTATATCTATATCTATATCTATCTCTATCTCTATCTCTATCTCTATCTATCTCTATCTCTATCTCTATCTCTATCTCTATCTCTATCTCTATCTCTATCTCTATCTCTATCTCTATCTCTATCTCTATCTCTATCTATATGTCTGTCTGTCTGTCTGTCTGTCTGTCTGTCTGTCTCTCTCTCTCTCTCTCTCTCTCTCTCTATCTATCTATCTATCTATCTATCTATCTATCTATATATATATATATATATATATATAGTGTTTTTTTATTTGTGCTGACAAATAAATAAAGGGAGACTAGTATAGATCTATTTCAAGCTATTTAGCTCTCATCAGCTAGCCATACCCTTACTGGGATTTGAACCTAGCTGATGAGAGCTAAATAGCTTGAAATAGATCTATACTAGTCTCCCTTTATTTATTTATCAGCACAAATAAAAAAACACAAAATATAACAAAGGCAACAGTAAAAATATTGGGTTTCTGTCGTGATGGACTCTTGTGACGAGCCGATTGACAGATGATGGAAGCAGTTAGCTTCCTCCCATAATTGGGGCTTACCAGGGGTTGTAAAAATATTATAGATAGATAGATAGATAGATAGATAGATAGATAGATAGATAGATAGATAGATAGATAGATAGATAGATCAGCTGATGTAGAGACATGCACCAAGAGAGGAGAATGAGGACAAGGAAAGATAGTTTCCCAAGTGGAAGACCATGTTTTTGATGGAATGGAATGGAATGAAAGAGAACAGAACAGAATAGTTGGCAGGGACCTTGGAGGCCTTCTAGTCCAATCCCCTGCTTAGACAGGAAACTCTACACCACTTCAGACAAATGGTTTTCCAACATGTTCTTAAAAACTCCGAGTGTTGGAGCATTCACAACTTCTGGAGGCAAGTTGTTCCATTGATTAATTGTTCTAACTGTCAGGAAATTTCTCCTCAGTTCTAAGTCTTTTCTCTCCTTGATTTATTTCCATTAATTGCTTCTTGTCCTACCCTCAGGTGCTTTGGGGAATGGCTTGACTTCTTCTTCTTTGTGGCAGCCCCTGAGAGATTGGAACACTGCTATCATGTCTCCCCTAGTCCTTTTCATCAGACTAGACATCCCCATTCTAAAGTACCAGCATTTATTTTCAGTGACATAACTGATGGGTAAGCATAAGATACATCTTTATATGCTGAACCAGGGATCTTACCAGCTCCAGCCTGAGAGTTTCAAAATTGCTGGAAATTCTGGGGGAAAAGGCTATGTCCTTACTAACCTCGATTAGTTAGTCCATGGAATTAAGAATTCTTATTGGACATGGTTTTCAATTCCATAGATAATTCCAAGCACATTCAGCAAGATTCAGATAACCCCATCCTTCAATAGCTTCCTTCCCATTCCTGTTCACAAGTCTTCGTGCACTGCACATGTGAGTGACAAAGTCACATTGGACAAAATTTCTGTAAAGCAAAAATTCAACTCCTTCAATGTCTCATTTAATTCTTCAAAGTTCTTCAAGCATATGAAGAACGGTTGCAGGAATTGGCAATGGATACTCTAGAGGCATGATGTGCGAACCTATGGCAAGCGTGCCACAGGTGGCACATGTAGCCATTTGTTAGGGCACGCGAGGCATTGCCCTGTCAGCTCCAGGGCGCGTGCACGCACTGGCAAGCTGACTTTGGCCTTTTTTTGAAGCCGTTTTTCAAGCCTCCTTATGGACAAACTGGATGTCACCATTCCCGAACTTCCAAGTTCCCCATAATGCCATTTTGCACCCTCCGGAGGCTTCAGGGAAGCTCCTGAAGCCTCCAGAAGGCCTCGAGGGGGGGGGGCTGGTTGCACTTGCATGTGCACTCACGGGGGCGCTTGCATGCTGTGGTCACATGTATAGCATTATGGGTGTGGCATGCCCGCACACAACCACCAAGCGCACCCCCCGCTTTTGACACAGGAGCCAAAAAAGGTTAGCCATCACTGCTCTAGAGAAAAGGAAGACTAGAGGTGATATGAAAACAGTATTCCAATATCTGAGGGGCTGCCGCAAAGAGAAGGGGTTCAACTTATTTTCCAAAGCACCAGAGGGCAAGACAAGAAACAATGGCTGGAAGCTAATTAAGGAGAGAAGCAACTGGAATTAAGGAGAAACTTCCTAACAGTGAGAACAATTAACCAGTGGAATGGCTTGCCTTCAGAAGTTATGGGCACTGGAGGTTTTTAAGAAAAGGCTGGACAGCCACTTGTCTAAAATTTTTCTTTCTTGAGCAGGGGATTGAACTAGAAGACCTCCAAGGTCGCTTCCAGCTCTTTTCTAACTGAATTCCATTAACTCTAGTTGATCGCAATTGTTTTCCTAGATCCAAAAAATGTGTTATGCTTGTTTCTTAACTTTAATTACTGCACTTTATTCACTAATATGTCCTCCTGCTTTTGCATAGACTTTTATTTAATGCCAGAGAGATAAATAAACCTCTTATAGTTGGTTTTCTAGTAAGCTATACTTTAGATAAGGAAAAATCAGAGGTTAAATGGATAGAAGGAACTAACTTACATTACATTAAAAACTGGTCTGGGAAATGCAAAGGCTTGGAATTATAAACTCATTCCTATAAAAGTACAAAAATGGAGTGATTATTGGATAAACTGTGCTGTCTCAGCCTCTCAGTTTTCATTTTATCTATGTAAATAAATTTGACTGCAAGAGAAATGTTACACTTATTACAAGTTAACTGGTGTGAAATTACGTGTGTGTGTGTGTGTGTGCACGCGTGCATGCATATATATATATATAAGGAGGAGACCTGTGGCTTAATGGCTAAGACGTTTGCCTAAGATGCAATACCGCCCAGGTTCGAATCCCAGCAAGGGTATGGCTAGCTGATGAGAGCTAAATAGCTTGAAATAGATCTATACTAGTCTCCCTTTATTTATTTATCAGCACAAACACACACACACACACACACACACACACACACACACACACACATATGCAGGCTATAGAAAACATCAGGGTTTTTTTCCCCCAGAACTAACTCTGCCATTTCATTGTCAAATGGTGGTTTATACTTTTATTGGCTTTTTCAAAAGAGGCCACAAATATGATTATTTCAATATTTTTCTTCATTCATTGTCTTTGATAAAGTAATTTTTCTGCAAATATAATAAAGATGGACCAGATCATTGTGAAGATAAAGGCTTCACTGTTAATGCCATGAAATCAAGGGAAGAATGGATTTGCTCTTTCTAGTGAGTCAAAAATTGTGTTCAACTTGGTTTGTTTGTTCGTTTAACTAGCTGCTTGTATTCTTCTGCGCTAATATTTCCCCAACAATTTATGTCCTCTGTGTAAGATTTTATGTGGTCAGAACTGCCATCATACACCGAGCTTTGTGTTTGCTAGCTGCCAGTCTGCCATGAACTATGGGGAGGAGGGAGCTGGATGGGAGGGAGGGTGGTTGGCAACTCATCATACCATCTCAAGGTCAAAGCCCTTGGAATAGTTCAGCAATTAGCCCGCCATTGAAGAGACCATTCCCAAAACAATATATTCAAATACAGTTGGGCAATAAGGAACCAGTAGAGGGGAGGAATGGAATGGGGAAAGCTAACCAGGAAGTTTTGGCATGTGAACCTCAGTTTTGGCTTTGCTACATTGTATTATACTTGCCTTTTAGTAAACTATACCTTTTAACAGTGGTGGGATTCAAATAATTTAACAACCGGTTCTCTGCCCTAATGACTGACTGGTGTGGCCATGGTGGGTGTGGCCATGGGGTTTGACAGGCAGGACTCAGCCTTCTGCAACCCCCTAGGAGCAAAAACAGGATGCAGGGGAGCACGCCACTCCCTGGGTCCCATTTTGGGCCTAGTATGCTTCCCTGCAGCCTCCTGGGAGCAAAAACAGGCTGCTGGGGGACCGTGTCGCACCCCAGCCCCGTGCCCCATTTTGGGACTTGTAGGCCTCCCTGCACTTACCTGGGAGCCAAAATGGGGTGCATGGGGACTCCTGGAAGAGGCGGGACTGTTACATACTGACAAACAGTATGGTACTTTCCACCAAGGTCCTCTGTTCTGGCGGGAACAATATTCAAATTTGATTGGTTGAAAGGTCTGACAGCTCCCTATAAAAGGGCTGCTGCCAGACAGAGTCTTTGCTGGATTGTACATAGTTGTCACTTAATAAAGAGCTGTTTGCTCCTGAAGCCTCAGTCTGCCTCATCCATTCACCCTATTTAACAGGGGCAGTAAGCCAGTAATTTAACAACCGGTTCACCCAAACTGGCTGAATACAACCACTGCCTTTCAACCTGTGGTGTCAAGGGTCTTTCTTATCTGAAGGATCAAGCTGGGGCAGGTCTGACAATGTGTTTTGTAGTTATACATCAGGGGTGGGTTTCAACCGGTTCTCGGCGGTCCCCGCGAACCGGTTGGTTGGTGAACCCGGAAGTAAGTAACTTCTGGGAACGGCGAAGGGCCCACCCGCCCGCCCGCACTCCTTGCCGGTCTTTGAAGGCAATAGCAATAGCAGTAGACTTATATACCGCTTCATAGGCCTTTCAGGCCTCTCTAAGCGATTTACAGAGAGTCAGCATATTGCCCCCAACAATCTGGGTCCTCATTTTACCCACCTCGGAAGGATGGAAGGCTGAGTCAACCCTGAGCCGGTGAGATTTGAACCGCTGACCTGCTGATCTAGCAGTAGCCTGCAGTGCTGCATTTAACCACTGTGCCACCTTGGCTCTAAGGCTTCTGCGCTTCCACGCAGGCGCATGGCACATACAGCACCTGCATGATTCTCCACGAGCAGCTGGATGGCACATACATCACCTGCGCGAGTCTCCACGAGCAGCTGGAACATCGCGCAGGCACTAAGACGCATGCGTGAACTGCTCGTGTGCACGAGGACACCGCCGGCCCCGTTCCAACTGAACCGGTTGGAACAGGATTAGCAACCCACCACTGTTATACATCATATGATTTTTCACAGAGATAAGGAGAGCTTCCTCATAAAGAGATGGTTAGTAAGAAGAATTAATCATCATAATCAGCTATCAGTTTAGAAACAGTAAGATGACAGATGTTTGTTCAGGTTGGCTTGACATACAGTATCAGTTCAGTTTGCCTCTTACTCAGTTATTGGAGTTTTTCTGTAATATTTGGGTCATACAACATATCCCTATTTACAATAACATCACTTTTGCATTGAGATTACATTTTACAGCATTAAAAAAAAACAAGCGGGTTTCACCCATATACTGATTTTGCTAAATGTACTTATTCTCCTTGTAGTGGAGAAAAATACAGTAGCTTTTCGATCTTGGATGAGATTGTGTTTTCCTCTTAGCTGACTTTTGTATGTTGTTTGCAGCAAAAGGAGTAAGGCTAGAGAAAAACGAGGAAATAGCTCAGTATGAATCTCAATATGACAGAAGTTGCAGGGCCTAGTTGCAGTTTAAGACAGAATAAACTGGAAATCCTGATAGCTAGTCTAATAGAAAGAGTTGAGAATTGATATTGTAACCTGCCAAATTGCAAGGAGCCAGAGAGAGAAAGAGATCAGTCACTGGGGGATGGGGGGTTGTCCACACAGGGAGGATTAAAATAATTATGTGATCAGAAAGTTGAAGCCCTGTATCTCTTATGTTATGTGTGTTGGAATACATGTCATGCATGTTAAAAAGCAATGAGTCTTTCTTTGCCCAGTTGTGCAATCACATTCTCTTCTCTCATTCTGTGTTACACCTCACACCGATAACCCAAATAGTTAGCCCCAATGCAGATCTATAAATGAAATCTGTAGATATTCTCAGTCATCCAGGTCATAGTTGTCCCAAAGATGCTTTGTCAGGAGGCAAGTGGACTTTCTTGTATTTTTTTCCTTTGAAGGCATTTTACTTCTCATCCAAGAAGCTTCTTCAGCTCTGACAAGATAGTGGAGAATAGAAGGATATATATTCCTTGCAGGCAGCTGGTCATTTGCATGTAAAGGGGTCGTTTGGAACAACTATATATGAAGGGACTAAAAACATGGCTGAAGTACAGAAAAAGATCAGTATGAATCCAAACTGAAGATACTGAGTGTAGAATGCAAAGATGGCTGTTGAAAACATGGACTTTAGTAACTCCTTAGCTCCAAAATATCTTCCTCGCACATCAAGCCTTATTATTTGTACATATTTCAATATTTGGTACAGAGGTTTGGAAATCTGGCATCCCATCACTTCAACCCCAAGCTTTGAGTGACCAGAGAGAGAAACTTCAGGATCTATGTATTTCTTAATAGGAAAGTCTAAATAGACTGGAGCTGTATTCTCCAGAATCATTGCCGCTGAAGAAGAATTTCCCAGGGGTTTATCTCATCAAGACCTGGGCTCCAATAGCATTTTAAAATTCTCTACCACATTAATATGCAGAGAAATGTGAAGGATTTCTTTGAATTTTTCCAAGGAGCTACTCCCATAATTTATTAGTTATAGCAATTCATAAATTGAATTGAATTGAATTGATTGAATTGAATTGATTTTATTTGTAGGCCGCCCTTTTCCCTGAGGGGACTCAGGGCGGCTCACAGAAAACCAGGGAGGGGGGAATACAACACTAAGACGACAACACATAATAAAATAATAAGCAACATGCATACAACATTCGGGCGGGGTAATGGTCCTTATCCCCAGGCCTGACGGGCGAGCCAGTTCTTCAAGGCTGTGCGGAAGGCCTGGACGGTGGAGAGGGTACGAATCTCTACGGGGAGCTCGTTCCAAAGGGTCGGGGCCGCTGCTGAGAAGGCCCTCCTCCTTGTGGTTGCCAGCCGACACTGGCTGGCCGATGGAATACGGAGGAGGCCCAACCTATGAGATCTTATAGGTCGTAGGGAGGTAATTGGCAGAAGGCGGTCTCTCAAGTATCCAGATCCACTGCCATGTAGGGCTTTGTGGGTGATCAGTAGCACCTTGAAGCGCATCCGGAGATCGACAGGTAGCCAGCGCAGCTCGCGGAGGATAGGTGTAATGCGGGTGAATCGGGGTGCACCCGCGATCACTCGCGCGGCTGCGTTCTGCACTAGCTGAAGTCGCCGGATGCACCTCAAGGGCAGCCCCATGTAGAGCACGTTGCAGTATTCCAGCCTAGAAATCACGAGGGCCCGAGTGACTGTTGTGAGGGCCTCCCGGTTCAGGTAGGGTCGCAACTGGCGCACCAGGCGTACCTGGGCGAATGCCCCCCTGGTCACAGCCGCTATATGATGGTCGAATGACAGCTGTGGATCCAGGAGGACTCCCAAGTTGCGAACCCTCTCTGAGGGGTGTAAAATTTGACCCCCCAGCCTGAGTGTTGGGTTAGTGGCCAAATTTTTGGGAGGAAAACACAACAGCCACTCGGTCTTTTCTGGGTTGAGCACAAGCTTGTTAATCCTCATCCAGTCCATGACGGCTTCAAGCCCCCGGTCCATTACGTCAACCGCTTCATTGATTTGGCACGGGGCGGACAGATACAATTGAGTATCGTCCGCGTATTGATGGTATCTAATCATGGGTAATCTCTCTCTCTCTCCCTCTCTCTCTCTCTCTCTCTCTCTCTCCCTCCCTCCCTCCCTCCGTGTGTGTGTGTGTGTGTGTGTGTGTGTATGTGTGTGTGTGTTCCAGCATAACTCAGGAATGCCTCGAGCAATTTCAACCAAACTTGGTACACAGATGACTTACTCTCTGGAAACAAATACTGTGGGGGTAATACATCCCTAACATCCCTTCGGGGGGGGGGTGTCTGTTAAGATACAGCCTGTTGTGCCTTAAAATGGCTTCTACTGTATTGCCTTAGAATGACTTCTACTGTACAACGCTATGGAGTTGTAATGCTAACAGTTTCACAGTACTCCACAAGGGGGCTCCCTCTGGTAAGGGGGAAAATCCAACATTAGAAATTGTGGCAACGTTCATGGAAGGAGGGTTGGGATAAATAAATATCCCTGCAGCACCAGGTTATCAACTACTTTAAAATAACATAGCTGGAGAAGTTCTTCTATGATCACTTTCCTTTGAAATGTAATGGAAAGCAAACTCCTTGAGAGAGACTTGTGTAGTGAAGGGTAAGTGAAAACACACCTCTTGGCCTCTCACATTCTCTTCTGCTATAAAACATTTTCATAAAGCAAATTCTCATCAAATTGAATGAGAATTCTATAGTATGAAAAAGCATATGAGCTTTTTTCACCTGCAGCTCAGAGCCAACTCCTTAAGTCCTCTTTTCCTCTCTCCTTTCCTGATGAGAAAAACAGATAGAGAAACAAAACCAACTCACAAGTACTGCAATTTTCAACGCATTCAAATAGATCAGTATTCTCTAAGTGCATGAACAAAATTTATGCCTATAAGATAACTAAATCCAAAATTCCAGGGGAAAAACATTTTAGATATAGATAATAACATCTATATTGATACAGGTGGTATGTGGCATAATACAAGATATTTTAGCAGGATTTACCAAAAGTACACAAATAGTTAATATGGGGGTAAATGGAAAGGTTAGAGTTGCACATTTTATTATTTATCATGGAAGTTACTGCTTAATAGCACAATGAATATTGAAAGTCCCTGGTAGTTGTTAGAATTTGCAGCAATCCAATCAGCACACTAGTAAATAATTCAGCAGGATTCATGTATAAAAGAAACTTCCTTATATACAGTAATATAAAGCATGATGCATGTATACAATACCCATGCAGCAGAAGCCAGAACCGGAGAATACAGAAGCACCGAATCAATATAATCACAGAAGCAATAATAATCCTTACACACACACACACAAACACACACAAACACACACACAAACACACACAAACACACACAAACACACACACATAGTTCAGTCAAGCTAAGCCACACGCAGGCTCCGAGCCATTTCCCCTGGCTCACAACAGATTCTGTTTGTTGTGGCCCACCAGTGGCCAGCAGAACTGGCAGCAGAGTCAGACAGTGAGGAGATTGGGGAGGAACATGGTCCGGTCCTAGGAGTTGAGGAAAGCTCAGACGAGGGCTCTGTGTCAGAGGCAGAGAGGGAGTTACACAGTAGTGAGGCAGAAGAACAGCTGGAGCCTGTTCCCAGTGTGAGCATGCACAGAGCTGCCAGAAGACAAGAACAACTAAGAAAGCAGGGTTGACTTAAGAGTAAAAACACACCTTGGAAGTGATTGGTCCCTCCCACAGGAAACAAAAGAGGAACAAATGGGGAGTGGGCTTTTGCAGGAAACAATTTGTTCATTCAGTCGTGTCAAGAGTGGAAAGTTCTGTTTGTGACTATAAGAGGTTCTGTGCCAAATTTTGCTTTGTCCTGTGTTTGGAAACTAGTTATCTGGCAGCGCTCCAAATGAGATAAGGTGCATGTGTATAAGTATAATCTTTATTGTCATTGTACTTAAACACAACGAAATTGGATAAACATTCCTCTGAAAGACTGTTTGTTAAGCCTTGCTGACTGTGAATGAAAGGAATTCACAGTCGTGTAAATAAAAGAGGCTTTGCAGGGACCAAGACTTTGCTTCTTGCTTTCTAGGGTCAGAACACTGTTTCCACACCAAGCAGTTCCCATTGACTGACTTGTTGTTATGGCTATCCCAGCTCATAATTTCTTACGCACTGACAGTTGTCACAGAAAACAAAGCTACAGCTGAGAAGTAGAACACCTTTTTTATAGGTAGATAGTCTCTGATAAAACCATTGGTGTCTTTAAGTAACAACTGTAGCCTTGGAAGCAACTGTAGCCTTGGAAAGTAATGCTAAACAGCAAAATAATTACACAACTCGATGGACCAACAGCACATACAACTCTTTGGAAATCTGTTTCTAGTCAAAATGATCCAATTCCCTACCTAAACCTGATGGTAGAACTAATTAGTCCACCTTTTTCAATGTAGGTAATTTTGGATGCATTCATGCAAAAATCAATTCTGTTTCCACATTGTTTTGTAATCTGTTTCTTCATCGACATGAATGCTCACATTATAGTATACATGATCTGTTTGAAAATAGCTTTTAAAATTGCAATGAAGGCATGAATTCTGATCTTCACATTAGCCTAGAAAGTGGGAATCAAGTCAGTTTTTTAATAAAATCAACTAATATTGAATTCCTGGAGTATTCCAACTTAAAAACCACTTTATAAGGCCAAACTTGGAATACTGCATCCAGTTTTGATCGCCACAATGTAAAAAATTTGATGAGACTCTAGAAAGAATGCAGAGAAGAACAACAAAGATGATTAGGGGACTGGAGACTAAAACACATGAAGAACAGTTGCAGGAACTGGATGTGTTTAGTCTTATGAAAAGAAGGACCAGGGGTGACATGATAGCACTATTCCTATATCTCAGGGGCTGCCACTAAGAAGAAGGATTCAAAGCACCTGAAGGTAGGACAAGAACAATGGGTGGAAATTAATCAAGGAGAAAAGGAACTTAGCCCTAAGGAGAAATTCCCTGACAGTTTGAACAATTAATCAGTGGAACATCTTGCCTCCAGAAGTTTAAATGCTACCACACTGGAAGTTTTTAAGAAGTGGTTGGATAACCATTTGTCTGAAGTGGTGTAGAGTTTCCTGACTAAGTAGGGGGTTGAACTAGAAGGCCTTCGAACTCTGTTATTCTACTCTACTCTACTCTACTCTACTCTACTCTACTCTACTCTACTCTACTCTACTCTACTCTACTCTACTCTACTCTACTCTACTCTACTCTTCTCTAAAGGACCTGATGTTTGTTGCAGCAAATTAAGTAAATTAACAATAGAAGCTCATACATTTTAGTGTAAGACTACCTAAACCTCTGGCCTATAAATAGGGGCAATATAAACTCCTTAGATATTGCACAGGTGAAATTGTATGCTTACACTGATCTTTTTTTCTCCTTTAGTTGTTATAACATTTGCACTTTGTATAATACAGTTATAATACATTGATCTTTCCTGGTCTTTGCCAAATAGAGGGAAAGTGGCTGGCCCAGTCAACCAAGCAATTGTATGTGGCATTTCAAAGGTTATCATATCACAGCAAGTGGTTTGACCCAGAAAGAACTCAGAGAGATGAAGTTTTCTACCACAGCAGAAAATGCTGAATGCATCCATATTGCAAAATAAGTATTGTATGTTTTACTTATTTGCAGAGGAACCTTGGTCATGCATCTTATATCTCGTCACATTGAGTACTAAGTAATATAATAGAAATTAAATAAATGAGAGCAGAGAACATTCAGGTGAACATTTCAGGAGATTCTCAGTCATCCAAGTCATGGATTTTTTTTTAAAGGCAACTGGACTTTATTTTTCCTTAAAAGGCAGTTCTCTTCTCATCTAGGCAGTTTCTTCACTTCTGACTCAGAAATCAGAACAACAGTGACGCAGTGGTTAAAAGCAGCACTGCAGGCTACTGCTAGATCAGCAGGTCAGCGGTTCAAATCTCACCGGCTCAGGGTTGACTCAGCCTTCCATCCTTCCGAGGTGGGTAAAATGAGGACCCAGATTGTTGGGGGCAATATGCTGACTCTCTGTAAACCGCTTAGAGAGGCCTGAAAGGCCTATGAAGCGGTATATAAGTCTACTGCTATTGCTATTGCTATTAAGAAACTTCTTGGATGAGAAGTGAAACGTCTTCTTTTTTCTCAGATTTTTTTATTTTTTATTCTCTTACATACCATTTTAAGTATACATTCACATAATGGTTATTCTTCTTTACATTTATCATTCTTATACATTTATTATTTCATTTAATAGGTTATAATAAAGTTTGAGTTGATTTATTTACCATCCCTTCCGTCTGTTGTGACACCACCTTATTTTCCCTTTCTTTTCTCCCTCCCTCCCTTCTCTACTTTCTTCCTTCTTCCTCTCCTTCCCCTTCCTTCTTCCCTTACCTTTCTCCTACTCCTACTCTTCCTCTTCTCCTCCCTCCCCTCTCTCTTTCTCTTCCTCTCCCTTCCATCCTCCTCTCCTTACCTCTTTCTTCATTTCCCTGCCTTCCTTTCATTCTCTCCTCCTCTCTCCTTTCTTTTCTATTATTGTAGGTGTCTCTTTCAGGTCTCAGTTTATGTTTCCTTGGGATGGTATTTCTGCAAACCCAAATATAATTTAGTATCATTTCTTATTCCCTTATCTTCTCTAATCTATCCTAATTATATCCCCCCACTTTGTGTCTCGCCCTTGTATATATACTTATATATTTAATTTTTTCTTTTCTGTTTTCCCCTTCTCCCCTCCTTTTCCATTTAACAGTGCATCCTCTGGGTTTTACATCTTCTCCCTACTTTATTTTCTAGTTTCCTAGAAGTGAAAGGTCTTCAAGGAAAAAGTCCAGTTGCCTTTTGAAAAAGCACTTTTGTATTGAAGACATTCAGGTGACATCATCTACAGATGTGTCCTGAGACAGAACAGATGATCTATTGCATTGTGGTACATTATAGTTGCTAGTAATAAAGAGGCATTCATTCATACAAACTAAGGAGCCTCCAATTTGATCTTCCTTCCAGATGTCATCCTCACTCACCCACTTCTTGTAGTGAAATGTAGTCTGGATTTCTGGGAGGGAGGTGCTGTATTCCAGAGGACCAAGAGGGAGCAAAGTTTAGATAGTTTGGTTGGGATAAAGAGGATCAAGGTAGGTCCTGCCCAGAAGTTCTCACAATATGTATTTAATTATATAAGTACCCTGTTTTCCTGAAAATAAGACCTCCCCAGATAATAAGCCTAATCAGGCTTTTGAGTGCATGCACTATAATAAGCCCTCCCCTGAAAATAAGCTCTCCCCTAAAATATTTAAACGCATGTGCAGCCAGTCCCTGCCATTTCCTGGGGGAAGGGGAGAACATGCCCCATGCTGCCCGCATCCACCTGCCATCCACGCGGAATGGCCTCGCGGAGGCCGTTCCTGCAAACCCTACCAACCACGCCCCTTCTCTCAGGCCCAACTTCTTTACAAGTGTAAAGAAACTTAATAATAGTTTGCCACCTTAAAAAGTTACAAATAAATATTTCTTCTTCCCATAGTCCCTCGCTTATCCTTATGCAAATCAATTTTTCAATCCTTGTGTCAGCTGTTGGAAAGGGCTAGCTTTATAAAAACATGTCTTATTTTAACCTTGGTCAATCCAACTTTATATTCCTTCCTTTTACTTCTAACTATCTTGATCTTTAATTCATGCAGATGTTGTCACAGGATTTGATCTCTCTTCAATTTTTCTTCTTCCCATCCCAAAGGCTTCTTCAAGGCTTTAGCAAATCCTCTTTTGTAAATCCAATAAAAAGTCATTATTCAGTTCATTTCTCTTGGTTTATCATTTGTATTTCACTTTAATTTCCAAGGGTTTAAACAACTTCTTTGTCTATTAGAAAGTCCTTGTACAGGTCATTTATTTGGGTTTCCACTTTAGTTATCTTTTGTCTTATAATCAATGCTTTTTTTATTTTCCATTATTTCTGATTATAACATTTTTACAAAAGAAAAAAATTGGTTCACCGCTTTATGCTGTAAATCTTTCAAAATATTTTCACATCTATCATTTCTTCATTAAGAAATGAGCCGAGGTGGCACAGTGGTTAGGGTGCAGTACTGCAGGCCACTTCAGCTGACTGTGATCTGCAGTTCAACGGTTCAAATCTCACCGGCTCAAGGTCGACTCAGCCTTCCATCCTTCCGAGGTGGGTGAAATGAGGACCCAGACTGTGGGGGCAAGTTGCTGACTCAATTTGCTAAAAAAAATTGTAAACTGCTTAGAGAGGGCTGAAAGCCCTATGAAGCGGTATATAAGTCTAATAAATAAATAATTAACATTTTTGGACATTATCCAAAGAAGCAGATATCATTGCTGACATTGTAGCTGCTACTTTGTGATCCCATTCTTCAAAAAACTTCAAATGACATAATATTTTATAAAAATGTTTTTTTTTTCCTTTTCTGTCTAGACTTGTTAGTTCCTTTTATTATCCTGTTTCTGAAATCATGAAATCATGAAATCATGAATTTCACTTTCATGAAAGACTGTTTATTTATGTGATTATTTCCATTAGGGTGTAAGGTAAACACCCTAATATCCAAATATTTTGTCCTTTAATTCATTTACAACATTTTTTTAGATCAGAGTCTAATTCAGCATTTTGCCATTCATTTATAACTCTTTAGATTCTAATGCCTGAAGTTAATTTTTCTTTTATTCAAGAATGATGGTGAACTCACCAGGCAGTTTTTAGGTCTGTTGGTTTGAAGATCTCTATGAGCTTTAGAATAGCTAAAAATAAATTTCTTAAAGTGTGAGAAAGAGAGGCCAGTGTATTCAGGAAAATCTCTGTGCTTTGATCTCCTCATGAGAAGGAGTATCCAGAACACGTGTGGATAACAGCCAATACTCTCTTTTTCCAGAAGGCTTCATAGAACCAGTCTACAGGTAGTCATCAACTTATGACAACAACTGAGCCCAAAATTTCTGTTGTTAAGTGAGACATTTATTGTGAATTTTGCCCCATTTTATGACCTTTTTTCCACTGTTGTTTTAAGTGAATCACTGCAGTTGATAATTTAGTAACCCGGTTGTTAAGTGAATCTGGCTTCCTCATTGACTTTGCTTGTCAGAAGATTGCAAAAGGTGACCACATGACCTTGGCTCACAGCAACGGTCAAAAATATGAACCAACTGCCAAACATTTGAATTTTGATTACACGATCATGGAGATGCTGCAAAGCTTGTATCTGTGAAAAACAGTCATAAGTCACATTTTTCAGTGCAGTTGCAACTTTGAATGACTAAACAAACTCTTCTGAAAATTTGGGTGTGTCTTATACTTCGAATGTAGTCCCACCCACCTGCCCACCCACCCACCCACCCATCGACCAGTCCCAACCCTTTGCCTTCTGCGCGTCCTCTTCCTGGCTGCAGAGACAACGGCTTGCATTTTTGGGCTCCAGGCCTCGTGTTTTCAGCCTCCAAATGTTCCATTTGAGACCCCTTCAAAGCTGCTGGGATCGCCAGAGCACATTGCCGCTGATCACCGCTTTTCGGACGGCTATTGGAGCATTTGGAGGCTGGAAATGTGCGGCGTGGAGCCCAAAATGGCAAACTGGAACAGCTGCTGCCTTCTCTTACCTCTACCGCGCTTTGCCTGTTTTACTAATTGCAGTTCCCTGCGATGATCAGCTGTGTTTTAGCAGCTGTTTTTCAGGCCCAATGAGACGCTCGCTCACAACCAGCAAACTAATGTGCTGAAGCTGTGCTGAAGGATGCTAACCAAATGAATACCTGCTAGGCAGAATTCCCCCCTCCCTATTTTCCTCCTCAAAAACTAAGTTGCGTCTTATACTCCAGAGCGTCTTATACTCTGAAAAATACAGTAGTTAAATTACTTTTATGCTACTTTCTCCAAAGAATTTCTGTTTTGTTTCCCTTCCCCAATCCCTCTCCTTCTGCCTCTTATTAAAATTGAACTGGAAATGTTTTTTCATGAGCTTTAAATACAGCTATATAGAAAGCCAAACTTATGAATCCATTCCTTTTAGTTTAAAACAGATACTTTAGTATCTGTGTGATCCTAGCCTTATGCAAGCACATTTATAAGAATTGTTCCATTCAGCAGTGTACCATGCCTCTGTCAGACTGAGATAAGAGTAGTCAGCTATTATCTGTCCTTAAGGAGCCAGAGGTAGTTTTAATGACTTGCCTAAACCATTGTCAATGTTCGTTTAGCAAAATATATTAAATTACAAGGAACATCCTCTTCTCTTCACACAGAACTCGAAAATATGATGAATTGGGTTTCTATCATTGGCAGTGAAGTGGGGGAGGGGAAGAAAGTTCTAGAGAAAGCCTAATGCACATTGTCAAACAAGGAGGAGAGAGATTTATTTTTATTTTTTGAAAAGAAAGCCGGGAACAATTTGATCTAAACCAACTGTTACATAATAATATGTAAACGACTACGCTTCAACTGAACAAATCACTGCATGTATGTACCGAATGTAAAGTTTGTTTTGTAACTAAGAAGTTTGACACCTTGATTGCAAAAAAAAGGAAAAGACGTCTTTGTGGTAATGTTAGCAGTTCATTAAACCGAATCAATTAAAACTTGTGTGTTAATATGCCTAGTCAAATGTCACTGCTTCTTTCATATTATTTTGATTCTTAAAATGGCATCTTCATATTGCAGAGGCAGCCTCAACCAAGGATCAGGCTGTCTAATTCAGAGGATATTCTTTCCTTATGAAGCGTTAGGAATATAAAAGAAATCTGTCGTGGATTTTTTTTGCCCGATCATTGAGATACCTATAAAGGAATTTCTTATTAACATATGAAAAATGATATGTAAAAAGTATGTATATATTTGGAAAAGTTGCCAAAAGGATTCTATCCATCCATCTATTCATCAGAATATAGAATGGAATGGAATGGAATAGAATAGAATAGACTAGACTAGACTAGACTAGAATAGAATAGAATAGAATAGAATAGAATTCTTTATGGGCCAAATGTGATTGGACACACAAGGAACTTGTCTTTGGTGCATATGCTCTCAGTGTACACAAGAGAATAAAATACATTCATCAAGAATAAAAAAATACAACACTTAGTGATAGTCATAGGGTACAAATTAGCAATCAGGAAACAATCAATATAAATCGTAAGGATACAAGCAAGTCATGCAGATATACTGTAAGTGGGAGGAGATGGGTGATAAGAACGATGAGAAGACTAATAGTAGTAGTAATGTAGCCTTAGTGGATGGTTTGACAGTGGCGAGGGAATTATTTGTTTAGCAGAGTGATGGCGTTCAGGAAAAAAATGTCCTTGTGTCTAGTTGTCTTGGTGTGCAGTGCTCTATAGCATCGTTTTGAGAGTAGGAGTTGAAACAATTTATGTCCAGGATGTGAGGGGTCTGTAAATATTTTCACAGCCCTCTTTTGCACTCATGCGGTGTACAGGTCCTCAATGGAAGGCAGGTTGGCAGTAATTTTTTTTTCTGCAGTTCTGATTATCCTCTGAAGTCTGTGTCTGTCTTGTGAAACAAGAAACAATCAGATAATTCACTGTTCTCAAGTGTGAGCATATGCGCTTTGCTCGCATGTGCCACCTGTGCACATGCTCAGGACCTTCCACAAATCCGCAGAGCATAAAAAAATGAGACATGATATCCGGGCATGTAGACCACCACCACTACCGGTTCGCCCGAACCAGATAGAACCGACTGAATTGCAAAACTGGAGGCAGTGCTCATCTCTGTTTCAAGGCCATTGAGCCAATACTGTCCAAAGATATTTCCATGGTCATGTGGCAAGCATGATGTCACAGAGCTCTGTTAGCTTCCCACTGAAGTACCTATTTATCTACTCACATTTGCATACTTTCGAACTGCTAGGTTGGCAGGAGCTGGGGTGAGGATGGGACCTCACCCTGTTGCATGATGCTCAGGTCTTGAACCTGTGCTGCCCACTTTCCAGCGGACAAGCGCAGCATCTTAACCACTGTTGCCACGGTCCTTCCCTTTAATCCTACAGAAATGTTTGTACATCAGTTGACCATGGTAAAATAAGTTCTGTTACCTCTATAAAAATAAGTTGCAGATCTTTTAGTAAGAATACTCCTTTAAAGCGTGCATCTAAGCCTTCTTTGCAATAATAAATAGAAAATAAGTGCTCCTGTAGTGGCATTGCTAATGGCCATGCAAATTACCTTTCCTTTGAAGGTATTTGTCTGAAGCATATGTGAGATGTGTACAGGGAAAAGCTACAGATGATTAAAAGAGCAAAATGCTGAAAAAGAAGAAGTTAAAAAAGGAATTAAAAAAAGAACCAGCACTTTGCTTTTTAAATGTAAAGGGAGTATTTGATTCATTAGTGTATGTATTTTTTAAACTCTCTGGGTATTCAGACCAATCAATCTGCACAGATGCAATTTAATATAAGTCAAAGCTCTGTTAGGTGAATAAAATGTGAAAATAACTAAGTTTGTTTCCCTCAGTTTCCCCCAACGCATGGATAATTTTTTATTAGCTTACTCTATATTCTTGATTTGGTTGGAAAACATGTAGTAAAAAAGATCAGATTATTGAATTTTAGTGCACAAGGTTGACAGCAGCCACTGATCATGAAGTAGCATAGAGCAGTCAGGCTGAATGGGTCATATATTAAGAAAATAAGCATCACTTCATGGACACATGGTTTTCTGCATTAAAATATATTTTTAAGTTGATGTGTTCCAATCAGCACCAATGACAAGGTGAGAACATGAAGAATATTTAAAGATGTGTTTGGTAACATCCTATTAAAGTCAGTGAAATAGACTGAAGTAAGTTACGGATTGAACTTTAGACTAGTTTAACAATATAGCAATAGCAATAGCAGTTAGACTTATATACCGCTTCATAGGGCTTTCAGTCCTCTCTAAGCGGTTTACAGAGTCAGCATATTGCCCCCAACAACAATCCGGGTCCTCATTTTACCCACCTCGGAAGGATGGAAGGCTGAGTCAACCCTGAGCCGGTGAGATTTGAACAGCCGAACTGCAGAACTGCAGTCAGCTGAAGTAGCCTGCAGTGCTGCATTGAACCACTGCGCCACCTCGGTTGTTGGGAGCTACTGAAAAGCATAAATAATAGCCTGGTTTTAGAAAGGGAAATGAATAGCATGCTCTGGAGTTGGGATTAGGAATTTTTTGAACCTAAGTGTTCAGCGTGGAAGTAGAAAATCATGTAATGAGTATAAAAAATTAGTAAAAGTTGACACTCATATGTGAATAGTGCCAGGGACATCTACAGGGCTTTGATCCTGCAGTTATGGCTGATATCCTAACTTTTTGACCTGCCTTTTACATGTCTCCATTGCCAATAGTAGATCAAAAATGTAGTAAGAGATAGAGATAAGCAATCCACATTAATCAGATAAATAACAACATATGTCAACAAACACATCATACTATTTATCATAATTCAGGTTAAATAGGTTAACAAGAGTTTTTTGAGTCAATTTTTACCTCATCCTAGATGATCTGTTGCAGAGTATCCTGGATTATTTATGAAGGAATGTGCAAATTAATCAATTTAACAATTCCTTAGATTTGTTAACAAAAATGTGCAAAGATAAGATTCTTTGAGAAAAATAACCATAAGAAATTAAAGAGTGATCTATGTATTCAGACCCCATCGCTTCAATCCAGTACTAATTTTATACAAATTCTCCATCAACATATAGTCATGTTCCTAGATTTATAAAATAAATCATGTAGAGTAGTTGGAGCAGAGCCATGGGCTATGATCCACTTTGAAGAAGGTCCAAATGGAAGATGCATGATATCAGAACCAAGAAATATTCAAAGTATTGGAGTAAGGTTGTTCAAATCCCCCATCCTATTGTCTTTGGAGGATAAAATTAGTGGAGGCCCTCCTAATTTTATCTGTAACAGGAATAAATAAAATAACACCAAATCTACGAGTTTGTAACCATTTGAAAATATTATACTCTTGACCCTGTATGTCCTGTTGTACCAAAAGCATTACACCGGTCCTCTCCTCATTTTAAATAGATATTCATTTATGATAAGTGTAAGATAGAAAGTACAAAGTGTGAAATTCCTTTTTTTTAATAGCAATCTCTAAAAATAGATCTCTATGGCAATATTCTACCGTGCCCTTGAAGGTGAAAGCAGACTTTACTTAGTAGACTCATTTTATGTTTTCAACACAAATGTGGCTCTTACTAGCTCAGTGCAATTTCCTTTGTCAAAGCTTAAGTTCTTATGAGACATTGGACCAGGTGGAAGGAAGAAATATGGAATACCCCCTTGTCAAAGAATTGCTACCACGGTTCCATTTATCTTATATTTTTAGCCTATGCTAAAACATATATTATTGCTAAAGATTGAAGATCCATGGCCAAAAGGTTTGGGGACGTCTGTAATTGATAAAATATCAGTAAATACACATTTTGGGATTGGGGTAAACATTCCAATTTTTTTTTAGGGTGCAATGTGGATCATTAAGAATAGAATAGAGTAACAGAGTTGGAAGCGACCTTGGAGATCTTCTAGTCCAGCTCAAGCAGGAAATCCTACACCATTTCAGTTAAATGGCTAGCCAATCTTCTTAAACACTTCCAATGTTGGAGAACCCACAACTTCTGGAGGCAAGCTGTCCCACTGATTAATTGTTCTTTCAGGAAATTTCTTAGTTTCAGGTTGCTCATCTCCTTGATCAGAGGTGGGTTCCTACTGGTTCAGACCGGTTCGGCTGAGTAAGTAGTAACTCGGCCAGCCACACCTGAACCGCTATCAGCAGCGCAGTAGGTGCCATCTTGTTGTTTTTTTGTGTGTGTTTTTTTTGCTTCTGCACATATGCACCACTTCAGTCAAATTGTTATCCAACATCTTTTTTAAAACTTCCAGTGCTGGAGCATTCATAGCTTCTGAAGGCAAGTTGTCCCATTGATTAATTGTTCTAACTGTTAGGAAATTTCTCCTCAGTTCTAAGTTGCTTCTCTTCTTGATTAGTTTCCATCCATTGATTCTTCATATTTTTTCAACATTTTGTTTTACATTGTGGTGACCAAAACCGAATGCAGTACTCCAAGTGTGGTCTTACCAAGGCATTTTAAAGTAGTATTAACACTTCATGTGCTTCTATCCCTCTGTTGATGCAGCCCAGAACTGTGTTGGTTTTTTTTTTTTTTTGTGGCAGCTGCTGCACACTGCTGGCTCCTATTTAAATGGTTGTCCACTAGGATTCCAAGATCCCTTCACAGTTACTACTATTGAGCAAGCTACCAACCTGTGCATTTCATTTTTCTTGCCTAAATGTAGAATCTTACTCTTTTCACCATTGAATTTCATTTTATTCGATAGCACCCAATGTTCAAGTCTGTCAGGATCCTTCTGTATCTTAAGCCTATCTTCTTGAGTGTTGGCTATTCCTGCCAGCTTAATGTCATCTGCAAATTTGATGAGTTCCCCATCTATTCCCTTGTTAACATAGAATATTGCTTCTCATAGAAAAAACTTTAGAGACTCAGAGTTGAAATAAGTATCCTTGGTGCTTTCTGAGCTTGGCGTCTTCGGACAGTGCTGGCTCTTCGGCTTTGAAACGGAGATTAGCACCACCCCCTAGAGTTGGGAACGACTAGCACATATGCGAGAGGGGAACCTTTACCTTTAATGAATTGATAGTGTGGGATGAATAATAAGCTTGTTGCTGATCTGCTACATATGTCATCCTGAGACATAATGAATAATGGCTAGTCATTAGCTATTGTAGTACAGTACATTGATCCCCTCAGAATCAAAGAACGTGTAAGATTGATGGTAAATATTTTCATTCAAGTTCATAACAAAAATAGATGGTTTGTTTATATTGTATGATATTCAGCGAAATATACATTATGGATGCTTTATACGTTAGACTTAAGACTAATATCCTTATGGACATTTCACTAATGATATGAAATGATGGTAGAAATATTCATGTGATTAAATAATTCATTTTTCTTTCTCTTGTAATTGCCTTGCTCTATGCGTATATGTAAATTTATTATACCTCTCCATATGCATGTACACACAGAAACACCATTCCCCCCTCCCCTGAAAAGTCCTTTGGAATTCATGCAGTGAGTTATGTCTCCAAGACTGGGAGTGTGTGTGTGTGTGTGTGTGTGTGTGTGTGTGTGTGTGTGTGAGTGAGTGAGTGAGAGAGAGAGAGAGAGAGAGAGAGAGAGAGAGAGAGAGAGAGAAAGAGAGAGAGAGAGAGAGAGAGAGAAAGAGAGAGAGAGAGAGAGAGAGATATGATAGATAGATAGATAGATAGATAGATAGATAGATAGATAGATAGATAGATAGATAGATAGATAGATAGGTAGGTAGGTTATGGCAGTGTTTTTCAACCTTTTTTGTGCAAAGGCACACTTTTTTCATGAAAAAAATCACGAGGCACACCACCATTAGAAAATGTTAAAAAAAATTAACTCTGTGCCTATATTGACTATAGGCGGGTGTTTTTCCCACGACACACCTTACACTATGTCACGGCACACCAGTGTGCCGCGGCACAGTGGTTGAAAAACACTGGGTTATGGCACAAATACAAAAGTGTTAAAAGTTCACACTATGATGCTATTTTTAATCATTTGCCTTTATTGCAGAATTCTGCATGAAATTTAAAAGTTTCTAAAGGTTAACATTTCCACCATTTGTTTAGCGCATGAGTTTGAAAAATTACAATGAAGCTTTTCTTATCTTTTTTTTGTTGTTGTGGATTTTTTTTTCATTTTTTTACATAAGTTTCTTTTAAGTGGAACATTTTTTTAGGCCATTTGCAAGACTGCTGCACTGCTTCATGAAACGGTTATAGTCTAAAGCAATAATTAATTTATTGCTTTAGACCAGGGGTGTCAAACTCAACGCCCAGGGGAGGGATGTATATGATCCTGAACGTGATCCTCCCAACCTCCGTTTTCACTGGCAGAGGAGGCTGTGGCAGCTGAAAATGGAGCTCAGGAGCCAGTTTTCTCTGGCAGAACACTTGGGCCACCACAGGAGCCCCGACAGGAGTGACGTTGAGTTGGCCATGCCCATCCTGACCCCGCCTATCCTGGTCTCCCCAGGTCAAACACAATCCTGATGCAGCCCTCAATGAAATCGAGTTTGACACCCCTGACTTAAATTATAATAATCAATTAACCCTGTGAATTTGGCTGTGAATTTGAAGAAATGCTAAGATTTTATACACTTTTTATTGATTAACATTTTTTTGTTTTGTTTTATTTTTTAGGAAGAAAAGGGAAATATTTTTTCCTTTCTTACTTCCATCATTTATTGGTGCAAGTATTCCAAAAATTGTCTTCTCAATTGTCTTCAATGTCACAGAATACTCAGGAATCGTTCAAGCTTATTAATATTTCCTAAGTGGAATTTATTTAAGCTGCAGTTTTGGCTGTGATTCAATTTAGGAGACAGGAGAATTCTGTATGCATTTCTTGAATGTTGATATACCCAAACAAATACATATGATAACAATACTGATTGGCTTTATTTATTTTTTTATCGTAATTTCATTAATGTTCTCAAGAGTACAAGCGGAATATAACAAGAAATCTTGTGAGAACAATATAAATGAAACTGTACATTAAAAAATATTTAAAAAGCCAATTTACAAGCTAATATACATGTAAAGAGAAAAGGAAGTAAATAGGCAAGAAATTCTACTTTATTATAACAGAGATGAAATAGTTTTTGAGCAGGAGATTAATTCTTGAACACACAAAATTATATTCCTGAACTTCATTCAAAGATGGTGGTGAGACACATTTTATTAATTCAATCTGTAGAATATGGTATTCAAATATCCTTCCAAAAATACAATCATTTTTTTTAAAAAGATCCTGGTTTCATACATCCACAGCTTTTCATTAATAAATACATTCCAAATTTGAGGAATATAATTTAATAATATTTCTTTAATCAAATTCAGTAATTTAAAAAAACCAGCAATACTAATAGTTCTAATAATAATTTTCCATCCTATTTTCCTTCCATATTTTTCAGAAAAAAAGTTCCCACAATTTTAAAATAGGTTTATTTATATACCTCATGAAAATCAATATTAAATTTTAATTTCTTTATCAAGAGTTCCCAAATATATCTAATTGCCTTCTGTGTTGGAAATACTAGATCATTTCTACTATATTCACAAAGAAATGCTTGCTATGACTTTATTGGTGCTAATTTTCATTCTAATAAATTAATAGGAAAACAAATATAATAGAATAATCTGGAGTCAAGAAAATTAAAGTTTCACATAAAAGCTGTAGCTTCGAAATGAAGATCCTTGGTATTTGAATATTTATTTGTCAATTTCCTTAAAACATCTGCATAGACTCAAAAAAGGATTGCTTTCAATGCATATACCCATCTTAAATTCTTATCTGCTTTATTTATTCAGTCATTTATTTATTCACTACATTTATTGCTTTCCCCCCAGCTAAATGAATTTTAACCATCTCTCAATTTGCCCATTTCTCTGTTCTTCTACATTTTATATATGCTATACAACTTGAAAGATATCTAAAAATACTTTTGAGGTTTTCAATAGAATCTGAAGAAAAAACAAAATTCACTTTTCACATATTTGCAAAAGCGTTTTACCAATTAGCAAAAGATTGGATTTCTTCCAATTTATTGTTCATCCAAGATACTTGCCATGTTGCTTTATCATGGACTAAGATAAAGATCTTTGACTATCATTCAAAAGTTCCAAGCTGTCACTTGTATAAATTCTGTGCAATCCTGCCATCTAAATATCATTGGATTGTCTTATTCAATATACCAAAAATTCCTTCAGCAAATCAAATATTTAAAAAGAGATAGGAGACCCTTGGTGAGCTTCATGTCACATCTTAATTTCAAGGAAAATAATCCTATTGATAATTACCTTAGTGGAAAGCATAGAATAATACATTTTGTACTCAATAAATAAAATGAGATGGAAATACAGTTTTCCTAATCACTTGTTCCAAATGCTTTATTTGCATCATTTTGAAAAGTTTCTGCACCTAATAAAGACAGTGGTTAGAGTGCAGCATTGTAGGCTACTTCAGCTGACTGCAGTTCAAATCTCACTGGCTCAAGGTTGACTCAGCCTTCCATCCATCCTTTCCAAAATTTAGAGCGATAACTGAATCGTTTGGACCACAAAATCTTTAGAAGACTTATTTCATTTTGAAAAACATCCACCTATTCCAAATCTGCAACATGAGTTAAAGTCCATAAAATGGAAATAATTATAATTCCTATTCATTGTCCACATAAATTCTCTTTTTACCTGTGTTACATTTCCTTGTTGTAATTATTTTAATCGTGAGCCCAACAATTGGCCAATTTTCTTCCTACTCCCAGTATTTCTTGATACCCTTTAATTGAATAATTTAAATAAATTTAAATGATTTAATAGGTTGAGTTTTCAATTTAATAAATCTTAAGAGCATTTTATAGGTCCAAAGTATAATTTCTAGTATAAATATTCAAAGCTTCCTTTATGTTCTTTACTAAATTTTCTTAATAAATACTTATAGACTATAATCTTACATCAAAGGGATGGTTTGAACAGCTGACAGCTGCTCCTCACATTATTATCTGTTTATTTTTTTTAAAAAATGTGATTTTAAAAAAATTAAATACATATTTACAAAACAAACAAAAACCATTTTAACATATTCCCTATTAATTTGATTTTTTTTTAGTAAAAGCCTGTGACATTGTTTAAATGATATAATCAAAAATAGTAATTGGACCAATGTGGCACTTCTCAACTAAGTTAATTATAGATCAAGATATTAAAAAATAGTTTATACAAGGAGCTTGTGCCATATGGAGGTCATTCTGTTTCTGAGGACTCCATTAAAATCCCCAACTAACTCTAAACAAAAACTATTTACAAAACAATCTCTAAAGTGTTCATTTTTCCGTAGCTGGATCTTAGCAATATAAGCAAGCTGCTTATATACCCATCAAAATTATGTTTTATGGTATCTATCCGTGTCCAAAACTTTTTTTCTGAACTACAGTATAAGATTTAGAGATTTCCTAGCTAATGTTGCCATCCCTCTGCCCATTTTCCAATTATACAAATCTGATCCATCCACTTTATAGCCAAAACATGCTTTTATCAAGAAGAATGTAAGTTTCTTTCAGAAAAACACATCTTTAGGATTTTACAACTGCAATTTGTAAAATATCTTTCTTTGTCAATCAATTAACCAACCACAATACAACACTATAATTTAGAAGCTATAAGTTAAAATGTGTCATTCGCTAGATGAAAGCTCATTATTCTCATATCCTTATAACATATCTGACATTGGGTTCAAAGCAATTGTTCTTGGGGAAACCATTAACTCTTCTTTCCAAGTTATGTTTTCTTCCCCCAAATTTTAAATTGTCATTTCAGTACAGTTAAATTTCTATATCTTTTAATATATATTTTTTGCAAATCATCATGTTTTGTTATTAATGCAATATAGGAAAAGAATAGGCACAGCTGGGATGATGGTGGAATTAAATGCATCCTTACTTTAGAGTCCTTGCAATCCCCCAAGTTTCCAACCCTTCCTGAATTCTGTTGAGCCTTATCGGTTCAACTTAATGTGACCAGATTCTTGTGTATGGGCTTGAATAAATCTTGTATGCTGAAGCCTTACAAATGGTTCTAATTCTTTATGTCTGACATAAGGGGTGGGATCCTTTCAGTTTAACAACCGGTTTGCTGAGCGCGTGCATGCGCAGTTTACCAAAAACTCACCTTCAGCATTACTGCTGGCGAGGAAAACAGCTGTGGCGCCGCAATCCACTCTGCCACACTGATCAGCTGGGCTTCGGAAAAGGAAATATAGGTGAGTGTTGTGGCCCAGCAGGAGCCGTTGGAGCTGCCACCAGACTCCGACAGTGAGGGGCCCTATGAGTCAGCTCTGGAGGATGTGGAGGACCCTGGACAGGGTTCCGACTCCGAGCAGGGCACAGAGAGGCTGGTTTTGGCCACCAGGAAGCACCTGAGCCTTGGACCAGTGGGGAGGAGACAAGGGAGTGATCCGGATGCCAGTAGTGAGTTGTTCCTGGATGCCCGGCACCAAAGACCTAATAGGCATCAGGAACAGCTGCGCAAGTACAAGAGGTAATTGCACTCAGCTGGTGGTCATTGGGCTCCTCTCCAGACTATAAAAAGACTGCTTGTGCACACGCCCCTCTTGCAGAAGTCAACGCATTGACTAAAAGTTGGAGAACTTTTGTAACTAGCTTGGCAGGCTGGATTGCTGCCAAGGTTTGTCTGAGTTGCTGCCAAGGTCCTTATCTGTTTGTTATGCTTGGCTTTCAGCCACCAAGTTTTTGGTTTCTTGCTATTAAAGTACATTCCAGTTAAGCTTGTCTCAGCATTCATTGCTGGATGGGGGAAGGGGTCAGAAGAGGTGAGTATAGTGCAGGGGCGTGCGAGTGGGCCCACTTCGAAGTCGGTGCAAACCGGTTCAATCCCAGCTGATAGTCGGAGCTACTGGTTCACCTGAACTGGTCCGAACTGGTAGAATCCCACCCCTTCCTGACGCGCAACCACCTTTGAAAGATAAATAAGCACGTTTTTTTCTGATAGAAGACTACATGACTAAAAACTCAATACTGAAAGTTTTCTTGCCTATAAGAAAGATTCTTAAATTAGTCTTTATACACTCAAAAGAAGTTTGTTTCTTTTGCTCACTGGATGACTTTTCCCCAAAATGCCAAGAACAGTTGAGAGCACTTCAGTTAACATTTCTGCTTACAAGTTGGTTTTATAAGCAATCCA